>NC_091334.1:428734-491234 GCF_038502225.1 Cherax quadricarinatus | reverse complement strand
AAATTCTGCCTATTCGAGACGACATATATATATATATATATATATATATATATATATATATATATATATATATATATATATATATATATATATATATATATATATATATATATATATATATATTCATATGTCGTGCCGAATATGCAAAATTGGTCAATTAGCAAGAACTCATTTAAAATTAAGCCCTTTCATAAATTTACTCTCATACGTTTAAAGATATATTTTTTTCATTAATGTTAATGTAAAAAAAATTAATTTTGCACCAAAAGAATCTTAGAAAATTTACCTAACCTTATTATAACAAGAGCAATTTATTTTAGCCTAACGCAACTAAATGTAGTTTAAATACGTTTATAATAATGTAGTACTAAACAAACACAATCAAATATATTTTTTCCGTTAGGTTCAGAATGATTTTTGCAAAATTATTGCATGCACAAATTTTCACTTGTCCTATATGGCAAGAAGAGCGTTGCTATTTAAGCCAAGTTGGCAAGTTCTGCCTATTCGGCACGATATATATATATATATATATATATATATATATATATATATATATATATATATATATATATATATATATATATATATATATATATATATATATATATATATATATATATATATATATATATACATGTATTATTATATATGTATATATATATATATATATATATATATATATATATATATATATATATATATATATATATTTTTTTTTTTTTTTTTTCAACAAGTCGGCCGTCTCCCACCGAGGCAGGGTGACCCAAAAAAGAAAGAAAATCCCCAAAAAGAAAATACTTTCATCATCATTCAACACTTTCACCACACTCGCACATTATCACTGTTTTTGCAGAGGTGCTCAGAATACAACAGTCTAGAAGCATACACATATAAAGATACACAACATATCCCTCCAAACTGCCAATATCCCAAACCCCTCCTTTAAAGTGCAGGCATTGTACTTCCCATTTCCAGGACTCAAGTCCGACTATATGAAAATAACCGGTTTCCCTGAATCCCTTCACTAAATATTACCCTGCTCACACTCCAACAGATCGTCAGGTCCCAAGTACCATTCGTCTCCATTCACTCCTATCTAACACGCTCACGCACGCTTGCTGGAAATCCAAGCCCCTTACCCACAAAACCTCCTTTACCCCCTCTCTCCAACCCTTTCGAGGACGACCCCTACCCCGCCTTCCTTCCCCTATAGATTTATATGCTTTCCATGTCATTCTACTGTGATCCATTCTCTCTAAATGACCAAACCACCTCAACAACCCCTCTTCTGCCCTCTGACTAATACTTTTATTAACTCCACACCTTCTCCTAATTTCCACACTCCGAATTTTTTGCATAATATTTACACCACACATTGCCCTTAGACAGGACATCTCCGCTGCCTCCAACCGTCTCCTTGCTGCTGCATTTACCACCCAAGCTTCACACCCATATAAGAGTGTTGGTACTACTATACTTTCATACATTCCCTTCTTTGCCTCCATAGATAACGTTTTTTGACTCCACATATACCTCAACGCACCACTCACCTTTTTTCCCTCATCAATTCTATGATTAACCTCATCCTTCATAAATCCATCCGCCGACACGTCAACTCCCAAGTATCTGAAAACATTCACTTCTTCCATACTCCTCCTCCCCAATTTGATATCCAATTTTTCTTTATCTAAATCATTTGACACCCTCATCACCTTACTCTTTTCTATGTTCACTTTCAACTTTCTACCTTTACACACATTCCCAAACTCATCCACTAACCTTTGCAATTTTTCTTTAGAATCTCCCATAAGCACAGTATCATCAGCAAAAAGTAACTGTGTCAATTCCCATTTTGAATTTGATTCCCCATAATTTAATCCCACCCCTCTCCCAAACACCCTAGCATTTACTTCCTTTACAACCCCATCTATAAATATATTAAACAACCATGGTGACATTACACATCCCTGTCTAAGACCTACTTTTACCGGGAAGTAGTCTCCCTCTCTTCTACACACCCTAACCTGAGCCTCACTATCCTCATAAAAACTCTTTACAGCATTTAATAACTTACCACCTATTCCATATACTTGCAACATCTGCCACATTGCTCCTCTATCCACTCTATCATATGCCTTTTCTAAATCCATAAATGCAATAAAAACCTCCCTATCTTTATCTAAATACTGTTCACATATATGCTTCAATGTAAACACCTGATCTACACATCCCCTACCCACTCTAAAACCTCCTTGCTCATCCGCAATCCTACATTCTGTCTTACCTCTAATTCTTTCAATTATAACCCTACCGTACACTTTTCCTGGTATACTCAGTAAGCTTATTCCTCTGTAATTTTTACAGTCTCTTTTGTCCCCTTTCCCTTTATATAAAGGGACTATACATGCTCTCTGCCAATCCCTAGGTACCTTCCCCTCTTTCATACATTTATTAAACAAAAGTACCAACCACTCCAACACTATATCCCCCCCTGCTTTTAACATTTCTGTCATGATCCCATCAGTTCCAGCTGCTTTACCCCCTTTCATTTCACGTAATGCCTCACGTACCTCCCCCACACTTACATTCTGCTCTTCTTCACTCCTAAAAGATGGTATACCTCCCTGACCAGTGCATGAAATTACTGCCTCTGTTTCTTCCTTAACATTTAAAAGTTCCTCAAAATATTCTCGCCATCTACCCAATACCTCCATCTCCCCATCTACTAACTCCCCTACTCTGTTTTTAACTGACAAATCCATATTTTCCCTAGGCTTTCTTAACTTGTTTAACTCGCTCCAAAATTTTTTCTTATTTTCATTAAAATTTCTTGACAGTGCCTCTCCCACTCTATCATCTGCTCTCCTTTTGCACTCTCTCACCACTCTCTTTACCTTTCTTTTACTCTCCATATACTCTGCTCTTCTTATAACACTTCTGCTTTGTAAAAACCTCTCATAAGCTACCTTTTTCTCTTTTATCACACCCTTTACTTCATCATTCCACCAATCACTCCTCTTTCCTCCTGCCCCCACCCTCCTATAACCACAAACTTCTGCCCCACATTCTAATACTGCATTTTTAAAACTATTCCAACCCTCTTCAACCCCCCCACTACTCATCTTTGCACTAGCCCACCTTTCTGCCAATAGTCGCTTATATCTCACCCGAACTTCCTCCTCCCTTAGTTTATACACTTTCACCTCCCTCTTACTTGTTGTTGCCACCTTCCTCTTTTCCCATCTACCTCTTACTCTAACTGTAGCTACAACTAAATAATGATCCGATATATCAGTTGCCCCTCTATAAACATGTACATCCTGGAGCCTACCCATCAACCTTTTATCCACCAATACATAATCTAATAAACTACTTTCATTACGTGCTACATCATACCTTGTATATTTATTTATCCTCTTTTTCATAAAATATGTATTACTTATTACCAAATTTCTTTCTACACATAGCTCAATTAAAGGCTCCCCATTTACATTTACCCCTGGCACCCCAAATTTACCTACTACTCCCTCCATAACATTTTTACCCACTTTAGCATTAAAATCCCCAACCACCATTACTCTCACACTTGATTCAAAACTCCCCACGCATTCACTCAACATTTCCCAAAATCTCTCTCTCTCCTCTACACTTCTCTCTTCTCCAGGTGCATACACGCTTATTATAACCCACTTTTCACATCCAATCTTTATTTTGCTCCACATAATCCTTGAATTAATACATTTATAGTCCCTCTTTTCCTGCCATAGCTTATCCTTCAACATTATTGCTACTCCTTCTTTAGCTCTAACTCTATTTGAAACCCCTGACCTAATCCCATTTATTCCTCTCCACTGAAACTCTCCCACCCCCTTCAGCTTTGTTTCACTTAAAGCCAGGACATCCAGCTTTTTCTCATTCATAACATCCACAATCATCTCTTTCTTATCATCTGCACAACATCCACGCACATTCAGACTTCCCACTTTGACAATTTTCTTCTTCTTATTCTTTTTAGTAATCTTTACAGGAAAAGGGGTTACTAGCCCATTGTTCCCGGCATTTTAGTTGACTTTTACAACACGCATGGCTTACGGAGGAAAGATTCTTATTCCACTTCCCCATGGATATAAAAGGAAAATTAATAAGACCAAGAACTATTAAGATAAAATCAAAGAAAACTCAGATGAGTGTGTATAAATAAATGTGTACATGTATGTGTAGTGTGACCTAAGTGTAAGTAGAAGTAGCAAGACATGCCTGTAATCTTGCATATTTATGAGACAGACAAAAGACATCAGCAATCCTACCATCATGTAAAACAATCACAGGCTTCGTTTTACACTCACTTGGTAGGACGGTAGTACCTCCCTGGGTGGTTGCTGTCTACCAACCTACTACCTATATATATATATATATATATATATATATATATATTTATATATATTTATTTATATATATATATATATATATATATATATATATATATATATATATATATATATATATATATATATATATATATATATATATATATATATATATATATATATATATATATATATATATATATATATATATATATATACATATATATATATATATATGTATATATATATATATATATATATATATATATATATATATATATATATATATATATATATATATATATATATATATATATATATATATATATATATACATATATATGTAAGCCGTGTCGAATATGTAAAACTGGTCAATTAGCAAGAACTCATTTAAAATTAAGTCCTAAAATTTTCTCCTATACATTTAAAGATATATTTTTTTCATTAATATTAATGTAAGAATTTTTAATTTTGCTCCAAAATAATCTTAGAAAACTTACCTAACCCTTTTATAACAAGAGAGTTTTATTTTAACCTAACCCAACTAAATATATTTTAAATACATTTACAATAATTTAGTACCTAACAAACACAATCAAATATATATTTTTTGTTAGGTTCATAATGATTTTGGAGAAATTGTTGCATACACCTGGAAAATCCTAGAGGGACTAGTACCGAACTTGCACACGAAAATCACTCACTACGAAAGCAAAAGACTTGGCAGACGATGCACCATCCCCCCAATGAAAAGCAGGGGTGTCACTAGCACGTTAAGAGACCATACAATAAGTGTCAGGGGCCCGAGACTGTTCAACTGCCTCCCAGCACACATAAGGGGGATTACCAACAGACCCCTGGCAGTCAAGCTGGCACTGGACAAGCACCTAAAGTCAGTTCCTGATCAGCCGGGCTGTGGCTCGTACGTTGGTTTGCGTGCAGCCAGCAGCAACAGCCTGGTTGATCAGGCTCTGATCCACCAGGAGGCCTGGTCACAGACCGGGCCGCGGGGGCGTTGACCCCCGGAACTCTCTCCAGGTAAACTCCAGGTACACAAATTTTCACGTCCTATAAGGCAAGATGAGCGTTGCTATTTAAGCCAAGATCGCAAGTTCTGCCTATTCAGCACGACATATATATATATATATATATATATATATATATATATATATATATATATATATATATATATATATATATATATATATATATATATATATATATATATATACATATATGTATATATTTATATGTATATATATATATATATTTATCTATATATCTATATATATATATTTATATGTATATATGTATATATATATATATATTTATATGTATATATGTATATATATATATATTTATATGTATATATATATATATATATATATATATATATATATATATATATATATATATATATATATATATATATATATATATATATATATATACATATAATATATATATATATATATATATATATATATATATATATATATATATATATATATATATATATATATATATATATATATATATATATATATATATGTCGTGGCGAATAGGCAGAACTTGCGATCTTCGCTTGAATAGCAACGCACATCTTGCCATATAGGACAAGTGAAAATTTGTGTATGTAATAATTTCGCCAAAATCATTCTGAACCTAACGGAAAAAATATTTATCAATGTGTTTGTTTAGTATTAAATTATTGTAAACTAATCTAAAATATATTTAGTTGGGTTAGGCTAAAATAAATTGTTCCTGTTATAATAAGGTTAGGTAAGTTTTCTAAGATTCTTTTGGTGCAAAATAATAAATTTTTAAATCAACATTAATGAAAAAAAAAAATCTTTAAACGTATAAGAGAAAATTTTAGAAATGACTTAATTTTACATGAGTTCTTGCTAATTGACCAGTTTTACATATTCCTCACGACATATATATATATATATATATATATATATATATATATATATATATATATATATATATATGTATATATATATATATATATATATATATATATATATATATATATATATATATATATATATATATATATGTCGTGCCGAATATGTAAAACTGGTCAATTAGCAAGAACTCATTTAAAATTAAGTCATTTCTAAAATTTTCTCTTATACGTTTAAAGATGTTTTTTTTTTCATTAATGTTAATATAAAAATTTATAATTTTGCACCAAAAGAATCTTAGAAAACTTACCTAACCTTATTATAACAACAACAATTTATTTTAGCCTAACCCAAATAAATATATTTTAGGTTTGTTTACAGTAATTTAATATTAAACAAACACAGTGAAAGATATTTTTTTCGATAGGTTCAGAATGATTTTGGCAAAATTATTGCATACACAAATTTTCACTTGTCCTATATGGCAATATGAGCATTGCTATTTAAGCCAAGATGGCAAGTTCTGCCTATTCGGCACGACATATATATATATATATATATATATATATATATATATATATATAGATAATATATATATATATATATATATATATATATATATATATATATATATATATATATATATATATATATATATATATATATATATATATATATATATATATATATATATATATATATATATATATAAAGCCTGTATATATATCCCTAGGTATATACATTTATTAAATAATTGTATATATATATATATATATATCTCTCATATATATATATATATACTTCTACTTTGTAAAAACTTCTCATATAACTACTACTCTCTTTACATCATCATTCCACCAATCGCTCCTCTTCCCTCCTGCACCCACTTTCCTGTAACCACAAACTTCTGCTGAACACTAACACTACATATACCCCATATATATGCTCTCATTAGCCCATATCCTCCAATAGCTATATATATATTTATAAACCTTTACCTCTCTCTTCCCTGATGCTTCTATTCTCCTTGTATCCCATCTACCTTTTACTCTCAGTATATATATTATTACCTATAACTAAACCCCTTTCTATACAAAGGGGCTCCCATATATATATATATATATATATATTTCTTGTCATATATATATATATAGAAGAAATATATATATATATATATATATATATGTATATATATATATATGTTATATATATATATATATATATATATATATATATATATATATATATATATATATATATATATATATATATATATATATATATGTATATATATGTATATTGGAAGTGTATCTTAATTATACTTAGGACTAAGTTAAGATTTAATTGGCAATAGCTACGTTAGGAATTTTATGTTTACAATCACTTGGGTGGGTGTAAGTGTAAATTTGTGGGAATTATAGATAACGAGAGTAGGACTATATTGTTTTGGATGTGTTCATGATACAAAAAAGAAGATTAGGTGATTTTCATTTGGTTAGCTAATGATGGGGTGTGTTAGGGAGATAAGATGTTTTTTAATGGTAGTTTTGAAAATGGTGGGAGAGTCTACGGTTCTAGAGTTTTCAGGCGGGGAGTTCTAGATTTTTGGCTCTTTTATGTGCATCGAATTTTTGTAGAAGTTTAGGCAGACATAAGGTATGTCATAAAGATTTTTGTATCTGGTATTATGTCTATGGGTCCTGTCTCAACTATTAAGAAAGCGTTTTCGTTCAGGGTTAATATTAGAATTTATGGTTCCGTAAATGTAGGTTGCACAGTAGTAGGTGTGAATGTTTTGTACAGTGAGTAAATTTAGATCTTTAAAGAGTGGGGAGGGGGGGTGTTGTCTAGCATTGGATTGCATGATAATTCTTACGTCAGCATTTTCATGGGTTATTATTGGCCTTAGGTGGGTTTCTGCTGTTGATCCCCAGGCACAAGTAGCATAGGTGAGGTAGGGATAGATGAGTGAGTAGTATAGTGTGAGTAGGGCTGATTGTGGTACATAGTAACGTATCTTGGAGAAGATCCCAACCGTTATAGATACTTTTTTAATGCATTGGACATGGGTGCTGAATTTCAGGTTGCCGTCAAGGTGTAGGCCCAGGAATTTGCCCTCATTATGTTTAGCAATAAGAGTTTATTAGCAGTCATCCAGGGTGATATTTTTACTAGCTCTTCATTAATAATTGTGTTGAGTGAGGCAAGATACGGGTGGGAGATGACAAAAGTCATGTCGTCAGCAAAGAGAATAGGTTTCAGGTGTTGTAATACATTGGAAAGATCATTGATGTATTAGAGGAAGAACAAGGGATCAAAGACACTTCCCTGTGACACTCCAGTATCACGTGGTCGTGTTGATGAGGTTGTGACCTTAATAAAGACGTATTGATACCTGTTAGTTTGATAAGATTTGACGTATGTAAGTGCGTGGCCTCTTATACCATAATGGTCAAATTTGTGGAGAAGGATGTTGTGGTCTACTGCATCAAAAGCTTTCCTTAGGTCTCTGAAGAGTCCTAATCGATATTAGTTTTTTCCAGTGGTCTGTAAAGCAGGTCTAACGTTTTTACAATTACACCATTTGTGCTTTTGTTTTTCTGAAGCCAAGTTGGTAGGGGCAGACTATACTTTGTGCTGTTGTAAATGAATATAATCTCTTGTGCACGAATTTCTCAAAGAAATTGGTGTAACTCTTGCTGTTATGAGTAGTGTAAGGAAAGTGCTAGTTTCTAGTGATTTGTTAAAAAGTAATGAAATCGCAGGTGAAAGAACATGAGCCGCTCGCTTGGACAATAATGGTGGGACTTGAGAAAGGTTCTGATTTATTTTTAAGTGACTTGATAACCATGGTGGGCTCGGTAGGTGCAAGATAGAAGAATGTTGGGAAATTCCCATCTTAGTAATCACTTGCTTGGGCATTGGTACTGGGATTTTACTGGAGAGATTTGACACTTTGGTTGAGAAGTCATTTATCTTGTTAACTGTATCAGCAGGATGAAGTTGTGTTTCATTCGGTTTAGTTAGGACAATATCCCTAGTTTTTTTTATCAGTTTGTGGGTTCCCAGAAGCTGAGAGTGTTCTCTAGGTCTTTTATAGATCTCACCTTGTTTTGCTGAATCTGCTTGAATAGTACAACTGCTTGGTCTTTCTTATTAGTTTGGTGAGAATTGATGCATACAAAAACAAATTAATAAATTTGGTTTTTGCAAGAGTTGCAATGCTTAATATTTTCTTGGGTAAAGAAGCATTTACAGCTTTACAAAATAGGAAATTTTTGTTTCATCTGCCTTTCAACACATCTACGAGAAAGATGCTTTACTGAACACACACATCACTACACTACACATATCACTACACTACACACCTCACTACACTAAAGACATCACTACACTACACACATCACTACAACACTCATCACTACACTACACATGTTACTACACTAAACACATCACTACACTACACCCATCACTACACTACACTCGTCACTACACTGCACACATCAGTACAACACTCATCACTACACTACACATGTTACTGCACTACATACATCACTACACTACACATGTTACTGCACTACATACATCACTACACTACACACATAACTACACTACACTCGTCACTACACTACATACTTCACTACAACACTCATCACTACACTACACATGTTACTACACTACACACATCACTGTGCTCATCACTGCACTACACACTACACATGTCACTACAATATACACATCACTACACACATCACTACACTACATACATTACTACACTACACACATTACTACACTACACACATCACTATTCTACACACATGACCACACTACACACAGTACACTACTCACATCACTACACTACACTTGTCACTACACTATACACGTGACTACACTACACATCGCAACACTACACTTATCATTACACTACACACATTACTACACTACACAGGTCAATACACTACAAATCACAACACTACACTTATCACTTCACTAAACACATCACTACACTACACACATCACTACATTATACATATCTTACACTACACTACTCACGTCACTACACTACACACATAACTACACTACTAAAGTCACTACACATATCGCTACACTGCAAACATCACTACGTTACACACTTCTTGCACTACACTACACATAAATACACTATACACATCACTACACCAGACACGTCTCTACACACATCGCTACCCTACACGCATCACTACAACACACTAGTGACTAAACAACACATATCAATACACTTCACAAATCATTACACACATCACTATACTACACATATCACAACACTACACACATCAGTACACTACATACATCACCACACTACACTCATCACTAAACAACACACATCACTACACTACACACATCAGTACAGTAAATATGTGACCACACCTACACACATCACTACACTGCACACATCACTACACTTCACACATCACTACATTACACTCATCACTACACTACACACATTACACTATACATGTCACTTCACTACACACATCACTACACTACACACATTTTACACAACATTACACACATTACTACACTACATACATAACTATACAACACACATCACAACATTATGCACATCACTACACCGCAAATGCCACTACACTACATGTCATTAAAGTACTCATAACACTACACACATCACTACACTTCACACATCACTACACTACACATATCACAACACTACATACATCATTACACTACACACATCAGCACACTATACACATCACCACACTAATCACATCACTACACTACACACATCACTACACTACACATGCCACTATGCACATCACTACACTACACATATCACTGCACTACATGTGTCACTACAGTATACACATCTACACTACACTACACACATTACTACATTACACACATCACTACACAACACAAGTCACAACCCTACACAGATCACTGCACTACACTCGTCACTAACACTACACACATCTTACACTACACTACACATGTCTCTAAACTACACTTATCATTACACTACACACATCACTACACTACACACATCACTATACTACACACATCTTACACTACACTACTCATGTCACTACACTACACACATGTCACTACAATACACATGTCACTACACTACACATATCACTACACTTTTCACATCAGTACACTACACACACATCACTATACACATCACTATATTACACACTTCTTGCACTACACTACACACATCACTACACATGTCACTACCCTACACACATCACTACAATACACTTGTGACTAAACTACACACATCATTACACTTCAAAAATCATTTCACTACATAAATCACAACACTACACTCATCAGTACACTTGACACACCACTACACTTCACTCATCACTACACCACACATTTCACTACAACTTTTCACTCTAAGATGGACCATTAACTAGTTACAGGAAATTCTTTACACATAAACATAATCCTTAATGATGTAAAATTTAAAGTTTATTAAGAGTACCCATGGAGGCTGAAGAATGTACTTGGAATCCTTAATCAAGTTTATACAGTAACAGTGCTGAATGAGAGGAAGGGTTTGTATATCAGCTCTGTACAGGGTTATAGATTAGACTGGGGAAATACCTCGAGTATACCTGGAGGGTGTTCTGTTGGTGAACGACTCCTCAGCCTGGTCCATGACCAAGCCTCGCAGTGGATCAGGGTCTGATCAACTAGGCTGTTACTGCCTGACTCATGGGAAGTAATCAGGTTCAGTCTAAGGAAGTAGTCTCTCAAGGGAGGTTGTTCGGTGCTAGTGATGGGTTCTTGATGCAATGAACTGAACTTAGCCTTTCCCTTCCATTGACCTGTGTGACCCTTACGGTTACCTCATATTCCAGGATGTTTATCACTACTACGATTTATAGATTACAGGTTTAGTGCACAGGTACTAATGTAATAATAATAATAATAATAATAATAATAATAATAATAATAATAATAATAATAATAATAATAATAATAATAATGATAATGATAATAATAATGATAAGTGATAATAATAATGTGATAATAAATAACAATAATAAAACTGATAATAGAAATTCTCCACTGGTAAGGTGTCTTGATGACAGAAAGTTTTTCTTGATCTTAGGAACTAAGACTCTTGATGCTAACGAAAGTCTTTTGGCACAAGGAATTAAAGTCATTCTCTCTTTTCATAGATAGAATCAGATTGCCTCCTTTCCCCCAAGTGCTGTATGACCCCAACTTTCATCGAATTAAAATGAAATAATAATGGTCATTATTATTATTATAAATATAATCAAAGTAAGTGCTAAACCGACAAGGGTCATACAGCGCTGATAATAATGTTTTGCGGTAAGTTATGAAAATGTTGGATATAAATTTATTGCTAAGTGAAGAAGGACACTTCGCACAAGGGTTGAGTCTTAGCTCATGGTCCGGCCTCTCAACTTGCTGCCTGCCAGCTACTCTTTTCCCTAGCCACGTAGGTTCTGTAACTAGTACAGATTATATGATAATAACAGGGCAGTAACTTTTAAAGAGACTTGCCCATATATCTCGTCCCTCCTGCTGTTAAACCCAGACCCCTTCGGATAATAGCCAAACCGGGTAATGGAAACTAAACCCAGACCTCCCGGGAGCGGTGAGCAGTTTTTCTTAAGTCTCTAGACCAGTGATTCTTAACCAGGGATAAATTTACCCCTTGGGGGTAAAAATTACATAGCAAGGGGTAATATTTGACGTACAAAACCTGAATAATTTATTTTTTTGACATTCTTGTTTTTCTGTCCCTTAATGAGGGGGTAAATGGAGAAATACATCAAGCCAAGAAGGTTCATGATTCCTTGATGTTGGCGAGGGCTCTTGATCCAATGAAGTAGATAAACCTTATTTTCTAGCTTCCAAAGATGCCGGATGACTCCTAGGGTGTCCCGTGGCCTGGTAGGCAACACTGTCACCTCCCGGGGTCGATTACCATATGGGAATCGACCATTCGTTATTAAAGAGAATTTTGCGGAAGGTACTCCAGCCAGGCATCAGCTTAATTACTCGTAAACACTAGCAAGTTGGACTGTTAGATTACCAATATTTTTTGCACAACTAATGCTTTTGTTATGTAATTTACTATGACCTTACTGGAAAACGCAATAAATGTTTTAAACCGTCTCACAGCATACATAAATATTATATTTTACTCTCTTTTCTTTTTTTTTCTTTTTTTTGGTTTTGTTTAATCTAACTGCCACATTTAAAAAATTCTGGTTTTTTTTCTTAGACACAATTGTAGCACCACAGGTGTACTGAGGTGAAGTTGTGTATGTACATACCTAATTTTGGTTGCCACAAGTAAAGTCTCAGCTCCTGGTCTCCGTGCCTCTGCTGGCTGCTAATAGATTTCCCTCTGTCGGCATTTGAACTGGCATTCCTGTTCTCAAAGATACGTATGGATTCTATTCCGTGTGTGTAATGTTACGTATGGATCATGTGTATGTGTGTATATTCTCCTAATTGTACTCGCCTAATTGTGGTTGTAGGGGTCGATTCATAGCTCCTGTCCCTGCCTCTTCACTGGTCGCTACTAGAACTACTATAACTCCATGAGCTTTATCATACCTCTTCTTAAAGCTATGTATGGATCCTGGCCCCACTACATCACTTTCCAGACTATTCCACTTTCTGACAACTCTATGACTGAAGAAATACTTCGATTCGATTAATAAGCTGTATATAATTATAGACTGCATTTCATTTAATACAATTTTTATTTGGTATTATTAAAATATCAGTTTATTGATCGTATTCCTTACTGTACTGTTTTCAACAGCGGTGTAGGACCCTAGTGAATATAGCGCTTAGTTTTTATTATAATAATGTACCATGTACAATAACTAAATGAAGTAAATGATAAATATAAAATTACAAGTATTTCTAGTTATGTAACAATGCTCAACGGGTATTCCATAATCCTATTTTTGGGCGCTGTTTTTTTTCCCCCTTTTTTCTGTGGCTTAGTAAATGGTCGAAATCGGACCGGTACGTCATCGTAAGCTCCTCTCTCCTACGTACGGGTTATTTGTGTGTTGTTCCAGTCACAATATTGAGCCTTTTTGCTCTTTATGGCACATTTTTGAGGTAACCTCTGGTGTTCCTCAAAAGAATAGTCAGTAAAAACGAAGATTAATATGTATGAGTAACCCAGATGCATGTACAAATTTCTCTCCTATATTAGAAATGAATCCCCTGCAAAAAAAATACTAAAAGCTATTTTCATCTTAAAAATGAATGCACGAAAAAGAAAACTGATCTATAAAATAACATTTACGTAGAATTAGAAATAAATTATTAAAATTAATATCACTTAGTTGTGATTATAATTAATAAAAATAAAAGATGATTTTTACACTCCATTATTTACACTCTGTAAAACTATCATGTGGGAAGGTGCTAGACAGTTGGAATGAACATTCAACCTGGTCATGGACCAGGCCGAGGGGGCGTTGACCCCCGGAACGCCCTCCAGATATACACTCAATTGAATTTCCTGTTACCGACTCTTGCAGTTTTCCACGAGTTAAATACGGGAGACAGGATGGAGCACACTTGTGATACCCATGGAGCCGGTTGCTGTGGGTTTGGTACTGGAGACGGCTCTGATGACTGTAGGCTGGTAGAGGTAGCTGGCTTCATTGAGTTCCATAAAGAAGATGACCACCGTGGACTGTATGCTAGTGATGAAGGCAAGCAATGTGCTCCCGACATGAGAAAATTCCAAGGCATGGGCGAGAGGTTACTGTCAACTGTGCTAGGCACTCCGGGAGATTTCACACTAGTGGGACTGCAAATGTTATTCTGAAAATCGGTAGGAAGACCCATGTATTTTGAAGTGGTCTCAGAGCCGTCAGACTCCACCAGCCTTTGTGAATTATCCACTGCCATTTTCTGAGCCAGTGAGATAAAGTTACTCAACCTAACCTGGAGGACAGGCTTGCCTAGTAAGTTCCTCCTTAGGAATAAGCTTGAAGAGTTCCTCCTGAGGGATAAGGTTAGTGAGTACAGTCTGAGTGACAGGTTTAGCGAGATCCACCTGAGGACACTCACCTCTCACCAACTGGCTCTCGGGAGACTCATCACTCATCAACAAGCTCTCGGGATACTCATCACTCACCAACTGGCTCTTGGGAAACTCATCTATCACCAACTGGCTCTTGGGATACTCATCACTCACCAACTGGCTCTTGGGATACTCATCACTCACCAACTGGCTCTCGGGAGACTAATCACTCACCAACTAGCTCACGGAAGACTCATCACTCAACAATTGGATCTCGGAAGACTCATCACTCACCAACTGGCTCTCGGGATACTCATCACTCACCAACTGGCTCTCGGGATACTCATCACTCACCAACTAGCTCTCGGGATACTCATCACTCACCAACTGGCTCTCGGGAGACACATCACTCACCAACTAGCTCTCAGAAGACCCATCACTCAACAATTGGATCTCGGAAGACTCATCACTCAACACCTGGGTTTTTGGAGACCCGTAAGTCACCACCAAGAGGGTTCTAGGAGACTTGTAACTCACCACCAAGTGGGTTCTTGGTGACTCATGAGTCACCACCAACTGGGTGTTTGGAGACTCGTAACTCACCACCAACTGAGTCTTGGCAGGTTCATCACCCACCATCTTGGTCTTGGCAGGTTCATCACTCACTATCTGGGTCTTGGCAGGTTCATCACTCACCATCTTGGTCTTGGCAGGTTCATCACTCACCATCTTGGTCTTGGCAGGTTCATCACTCACTATCTGGGTCTTGGCAGGTTCATCACTCACCATCTTGGTCTTGGCAGGTTCATCACTCACTATCTGGGTTTTGGCAGGTTCATCACTCACCATCTTGGTCTTGGCAGGTTCATCACTCACTATCTGGGTCTTGGCAGGTTCATCACTCACCATCTTGGTCTTGGCAGGTTCATCACTCACCATCTTGGTCTTGGCAGGTTCATCACTCACTATCTGGGTTTTGGCAGGTTCATCACTCACCATCTGGGTCTAGGCAGGTTCATCACTCACTATCTGGGCCTTAGCAGGTTCATCACTCACTATCTGGGCCTTGGCAGGTTCATCACTCACCATCTGGGCCTTGGCAGGTTCATCACTCACTATCTGGGCCTTGACAGGTTCATCACTCACCATCTGGGTCTTGGCAGGTTCATCACTCACTATCTGGGCCTTGACAGGTTCATCACTCACCATCTGGGCCTTGGCAGGTTCATCACTCACTATCTGGGCCTTGGCAGGTTCATCACTCACAATCTGGGCCTTGGCAGGTTCATCACTCACTATCTGGGCCTTGGCAGGTTCATCACTCACTATCTGGGCCTTGGCAGGTTCATCACTCACCATCTGGGTTTTGGCAGGTTCATCATTCACCATCTTGGTCTTGGCAGGTTCATCACTCACCATCTGGGTCTTGGCAGGTTCATCACTCATCATTTGGGCCTTGGCAGGTTCATCACTCACCATCTGGGCCTTGGCAGGTTCATCATTCACCATCTTGGCCTTGGCAGGTTCATCACTCACCATCTTGATCTTGGCAGGTTCATCACTCACTATCTGGGCCTTTGCAGGTTCATCACTCACTATCTGGGCCTTGGCAGGTTCATCACTCACTTTCTGGGTCTTGGCAGGTTCATCACTCACCATCTTGGTCTTGGCAGGTTCATCACTCACTATCTGGGCCTTGGCAAGTTCATCAATCACCATCTGGATCATGGCAGGTTCATCACTCACCAGCTGAGTCTTGGGAGACTCAACACTCACTGGCTGAGCTTCACAGTTATTAAGCAAAGTCGGTATTTTTTCTCCCTCCTTTCTTAGTCGTAACTTTCTTGCGTTCTCGCGGGACGCTTCACTGTACATCTTACGGACATCCCTAATATGCTTCTGATATTCGGTCAGAGGCTGAGGACTCGACCCCAGGTTAATATTAAACACCATTTCGGTTTATAATTTCCTATTCTTTGTAAGAGTACTAACAACTGTATGTGAAAAAGTCTTGGGTTATTCTGCTGAATCACTAATTCGTTTTACTCTTAGCGTATTCTTCTCCGACTAATTAAGATTATGCACAAGTCTTGATTATATAGTTAACATGGAAATATGCATATGAGGAAAATGGAGATCGTGATGCAACGATCGAAGTAATAATTGGATGAGAGCTTAAGAAATATAGTGCATACTATATTTTATGTGACATTTATCGTAGTATAGCAGAATAGTAACATAGAGGGTAGTGATAGCATTGAAGTTTAGTAACATAAAGGGTGGTGATAGTTGCGATGAATGGTTTGAAAAACCGACAAGTTGAAGATTGAGACACTAATGCAACGTATGGGAATCGTTATTCAAGAAAAGTTTCGCCACACAGTGGCTTCATCAGTCCAATACGAAGTAGAAAGGTGTGAGGAGAAGGGGAGTTTGAGGTAATCAGTCCCTCAGCCTGGAGTCGATGTGTTCAGTCCATCGATAGTATTGTAGTGATAGTATTGTAGTGTAGTAACAGAGGGTGGTGATAGTATTCTAGTGTAGTAGCATAGAGGGAGGTGATAGTATTGTAGTGTAGTAACATAGAGGGTGGTGATAGTATTCTAGTGTAGTGTTGTTAGGTAAGACACATATGCAACAGTTAGGTATCTTTATTTACCCTTGTGTTGCAGTGTCAGACACTGCAACACAAGGGTATCTTGGTACAGACCTGAAATCAACTTCGACAACCTCTACTAGTGAGAATGGCTGGATTTGAGAGGGACATGACCTCCCAACGTCTACGTTCTTACCTCTACTAGTGACCTACATCTCAACTCCTGGCGCTATGTAAGGCTCCATCCTATCACTTCAACTCCATATTGTTTCAGACTATGGAACAATACTCTTCTCCAGACTGAGGGACTGACCACCTCAAAACTTCAAGGGTGATGGACTGATTACATCGTCTTCAAGTCACTTCTGCTTCTATCAATTTTTCTGTACTCGAGTGAAGAAGCCTACTGTGTAGGCGAAACGTTTCGAAATAAAGATACCTAACTGTTGCATATGTGTCTTACCTAACAACCTGTCGGTATTTTACACCATTTTGTTGTTCATTCTAGTGTAGTAACATAGAGGGAGGTGATAGAATTGTAGTGTAGTAACATAGTAGGTAGTGATAGTATTGTAGTGTAGTAAGATGGTAGATAGTGACAGTATTGTAGTGTAGTAACATAGAGGGTATTGATACTATTGTAGTGTAGTAACATAGAAAGAGGTGATACAATTGTAGTGCAGTAAGATGGCAGGTAGTGAGAGTATTGTAGTGTAGTAAACATGGAGGGTGGTGATAGTATTGTAGTGGGGTAACATAGAAGGTGGTGATAGTATTGTAGCATAGTAAACATGGAGGGTGTTGATAGTATTGTAGTGTAGTAACATAGTGGGTGGTGATAGTATTGTAGAGTAGTAAACATGGAGGGTGGTGATAGTATTGCAGTGTATTAATATAGAGGGTGGTGATACTATTGTACTGTAGTAACATAGAGGGAGGTGATACTATTGTAGTGTAGTGGGATGGCAGGTAGTGAGAGTTTTGTAGTGTAGTAAACATGGAGGGAGGTGATATTATTGTAGTTTAGTAACATAGAGAGTGGTGATAGTATTGTAGTGTAGTAAACATGGAGGGCGGTGATATTATTGTAGTGTAGTAACATAGAGGGTGGAGATAGTATTGTAATGTAGTAAACATACAGAGCAGTGATAGTACAGTGATAGTACAGTGATAGCAGTAAAACATGAATTTTAGCTGAAAAATAAGGTTTGTCTGAAAAGTGTTCTATATGCTCCAAATCGTCGAAATATGCAGTAAAACAGCATTTTTGTCATATTTGTCGATTTTTTCAATGCTTTCGCTATTTTTAAAAAATATGTGAAATATATGAAATACCTGAAATATATGAAATACATGAAGCATTGAAAAAATCGAAAAATATGGTAAAATGATGTTTTACTGCATATTTCGACGATTTGGAGCATTTAGAATACTTTTCAGACAAACATGATTTTTTAGCTAAAACTCATGGATTTTCACACTTGAAATATTTATTGACACAATATGTCATATTTAAGTTACTTTCAGCATAAAATTCAATTCCATCAGTAATTCTGATAAAAAAAAAGTTTGAAAATCCATGAATTTTAGCTAAAAAATCAGGTTTGTCTGAAAAGTGATCTAAATGCTCTAAATCATCGAAATATGCAGTAAAACATCATTTTGGAAGATTTTTCGTTTTTTTTCAATACTTTTGGTATTTTTTAAAAAATATATGAAAAATTCAAAATTATTTCTGAATTTCATCGATATTTTATGGGCTTTTTGAAAAATATGTAATATACTTTAAAATGTTGAAAAGGCTCGAAAATTTCAATTCCATCAGAAATTCTGATAAAAAAAGTTTGAAAATCCATGAATTTTAGCTAAAAAATCAGGTTTGTCTGAAAAGTGTTCTAAATGCTCTAAATCGCTGAAATATGCAGTAAAACATCATTTTGCCGTATTTTTCGATTTTTTAAATGCTTTTGGTATTTTTAAAAAATATATGAAATATTCAAAATTATTTCTGAATTTCATCGAAAATTTATGGGCTTTTTGAAAAATATGTAATATACTTTAAAATGTTGAAAAGGCTCGAAAATTTCAATTCCATCAGTAATTCTGATAAAAAAGTTTGAAAATCCATGAATTTTAGCTAAAAAATCAGGTTTGTCTGAAAAGTGTTCGAAATGCTCCAAATCGTCGAAATATGCAGTAAAACATAAATTTTAGCTGAAAAATAAGGTTTGTCTGAGAAGTGTTGTATATGCTCTAAATCGTCGAAATATGCAGTAAAACATCATTTTGCCATATTTTTCGATTTTTTCAATGATTTAGCTATTTTTTAAAAATATATGAAAAATATGAAATACCTGAAATATACGAAATACCTGAAGCATTGAAAAAATAGAAAAATATGGTAAAATGATATTTTACTGCATATTTCGACGATTTGGAGCATTTAGAATACTTTTCAGCCAAACATGATTTTTTAGCTAAAATTCATGGATTTTCACACTTGAAATATTTATTGACACAATACCACACTAAAATGTCATATTTAAGTTACTTTCAGCACAAAATTGAATTTCATCAGTAATTCTGATAAAAAAGTTTGAAAAACCATGAATTTTAGCTAAAAGATCAGGTTTGTCTGAAAAGTGATCTAAATGCTCTAAATCATAGAAATATGCAGTAAAACATCATTTTGGAATACATTATGATTTTTTCAAACCTTTTGATATTTTTTAAAAAATATATGAAATATTCAAAATTATTTCTGAATTTCATCGAAATTTTATGGGCTTTTTGAAAAATATGTAATATACTTTAAAATGTTGAAAAGGCTCGAAAATTTCAATTCCATCAGTAATTCTGATAAAAAAGTTTGAAAATCCATGATTTTTTGCTAAAAAAATCAGGTTTGTCAGAAAAGGGTTCTAAATGCTCTAAATCGTAGAAATATGCAGTAAAACATCATTTTGCCATATTTTTCGATTTTTTCAATGCTTTTCGTATTTTTTTAAAATATAAGATATATTCAAAATTATTTCTTAATTTCATCGAAAACTTATGGGCTTTTTGAAAAATATGTAATATACTCTAAAATGTTGAAAAGGTTCGAAAATTTCAATTCCATCAGTAATTCTGGTAAAAAAGTTTGAATATCCATGATTTTTTGCTAAAAAATAATGTTTGTCTGAAAAGTGTTCTAAATGCTCTAAATCGTCGAAATATGCAGTAAAACATCATTTTGCCATATTTCTCGATTTTTTCAATGTTTTTGGTATTTTAAAAAAATATATGAAATATATGAAATACCTGAAATATATGAAATACCTGAAGCATCGAAAAAATCGAAAAATATGATAAAAAGGATGTTTTACTGCATATTTCGACGATTTGGAGCATTTAGAATACTTTTCAGACAAACACGGTTTTCTAGCAAAAATTCATGGATTTTTACACTTGGAATATTTATTGACACAATACCACACTAAAATGTCATATTTAAGTTACTCTCAGCATAAAATTCAATTCCATCAGTAATTCTGATAAAAAAGTTTGAAAATCCATGAATTTTAGCTAAAAAATCAGGTTTGTCTGAAAAGTGATCTAAATGCTCTAAATCATCGAAATATGCAGTAAAACATCATTTTGGAAAAATTTTCGATTTTTTCAATGCTTTTGGTATTTTTTAAAAAATATATGAAATATTCAAAATTATTTCTGAATTTCATCGATATTTTATGGGCTTTTTGAAAAATATGTAATATACTTTAAAATGTTAAAAAAGCTCGAATATTTCAATTCCATCAGTAATTCTGATAAAAAAGTTTGACTATCCATGAATTTTAGCTAAAAAATCAGGTTAGTCTGAAAAGTGTTCTAAATGCTCCAAATCGTCGAAATATGCAGTAAAACATGAATTTTAGCTGAAAAACAATGTTTGTCTGAAAAGTGTTCTATATGCTCTAAATCGTCGAAGTATGCAGTAAAACAGCATTTTGCCATATTTTTCGATTTTTTTTCAATGATTTTGCTATTTTTAAAAAATATATGAAATATATGAAATACCTGAAATATATGAATTACCTGAAGCATTGGAAAAATCGAAAAATATGGTAAAAATGATGTTTTACTGCATATATCAACGATTTGGAGCATTTAGAACACTTTTCAGACAAACATGATTTATTAGCTAAATTTTATGGATTTTCAAACTTTTTTATCAGAATTACTGATGGAATTGAAATTTTAGAGCCTTTTCAAAAAGCCTTTTCAAAAAGCCTTTTTCAAAAAGCCCAAAAAATTTCGATGAAATTCGGAAATAATTTTGAATATTTCATGTATTTTTTTTTTCAAAATACCAAAAGCATTGAAAAAATCGAAAAATATGGCAAAATGATGTTTTACTGCATATTTCGACAATTTAGAGCATTTAGAACACTTTTCAGACAAAAATGATTTTTAAGCTTAAATTCATGGATTTTCGAACTTTTTTATCAGAATTACTGATGGAATTGAATTTTATGCTGAAAGTAACTTAAGTATGACATTTTAGTGTAGTATTGTGTCAATAAATATTTCAAGTGTGAAAATCCATGTATTTTAGTTAAAAAGTAAGGTTTAATTGAAAACTGCTCTAAATGCTGGAAATCGTCGAAATATGCAGTAAAACATGAATTTTAGCTGATAAATAAGGTTTGTCTGAAAAGTGTTCTATATGCTCTAAATCGTCGAAATATGCAGTAAAACATCATTTTGCCATATTTTTCGATTTTTTCAATGATTTTGCTATTTTTAAAAAATATATGAAAAATGTGAAATACCTGAAATATATGAAATACCTGAAGCATTGAAAAAATCGAAAAATATGGTAAAATGATATTTTACTGCATATTTCGACGATTTGGAGCATTTAGAATACTTTTCAGACAAACACGATTTTTAGCTTTATAAAATTCATGGATTTTCACACTTGAAATATTTATTGACACAATACTGCACTAAAATGTCATATTTAAGTTACTTTCAGCATAAAATTCAGTTCCATCAGTAATTCTGATAAAAAAGTTTGAAAATCCATGAATTTTAGCTAAAAAATCAGGTTTGTCTGAAAAGTGATCTAAATGCTCTAAATCATCGAAATATGCAGTAAAACATCATTTTGGAATATATTATGATTTTTCAAAGCATTTGGTATTTTTTTAAAAATATATGAAATATTCAAAATTATTTCTGAATTTCATCGAAATTTTATGGGCTTTTTGAAAAATATGTATATAAAATATGTATATGCTATAAAATATGTATATGCTATAAATCGTCGAAATATGTAGTAAAACATCATTTTGCCATATTTTTCGATTTTTTCAATGCTTTTGGAATTTTAAAAAATATATGAAATATTCAAAATTATTTCTGATTTTCATCGAAAACTTATGGGCTTTTTGAAAAACATGTAATATACTTTAAAATGTTGAAAAGATTCGAAAATTTCAATTCCATCAGCAATTCTGGTAAAAAAGTTTGAAAATCCATGATTTTTCGCTAAAAAATCAGATTTGTCTGAAAAGTGTTCTAAATGCTCTAAATCATCGAAATATGCAGTAAAACATCATTTTGGAAGATTTTTCGATTTTTTCAATGCTTTTGGTATTTTTTGAAAAATATATGAAATATTCAAAATTATTTCTGAATTTCATCGAAATTTTATGGGCTCTTTGAAAAATATGTAATATACTTTAAAATGTTGAAAAGGCTCGAAAATTTCAATTCCATCAGTAATTCTGATAAAAAAGTTTGAAAATCCATGAATTTTAGCTAAAAACTCAGGTTTGTCTAAAAAGTGTTCTAAATGCTCTAAATAGTCGAAATATGCAGTAAAACATCATTTTGCCATAATTTTCGATTTTTTCAATGCTTTTGGTATTTTTAGAAAATATATAAAATATTCAAAATTATTTCTGAATTTCATCGAAAATTTATGGGCTTTTTGAAAAATATGTATGTGAAGGCTTACTCAGCCCTGTAACAACTTCAGACAGTATTACCAAGGCTGGCTCCTCCTCAGGAAAATTAGTGAATAGAAAAAGAAATAATAACAGACAAACATAAACACTTTATTATATAGAAAATATAAAATGTAAAACACTTAAATATGAAATATTAATCTTACATTAAAGAAAATGAAAAATGAAAAATATGAATGATAACTGAATTCAACGCTAATGTAGATAGGGGTGTCTGGTGATGGTGACACTGTTGTTGAAATCGTAGCCGTTGCTGATGACGGGGGGTGGTCGCAGGTGTTGGTTACGACCCACTGCCTAGTTCTTCACAGTAGATAGAGCCTCGAGTAGTATCCCGATGACAGGAAAGCAGGTTCTTTACCGCTGCAATGATGTGGGGTTACGTCCTGCAATTTCATACAGGTGCACAGGTAATTCAATCCAAAATGGGACGTCTCCAGGACGTTAGTCCGTCTCCTGTTCTTCTCGTTGATTGACAGGTGACCTTCACTGTCATTCAAGCTGAAAAGATAGACAGGTTACCCACTGCTTAAATAATCACTCTCCATGGCAAGTACAATACTCAAAAGACGTGGTGATTATTACAACAGTCAACCTAGTGCAAGACTGAAAGGACTAAGTTTATTATTGGTCAAAAGTGAAGCTTTTAACCAATAAATCCACTAGAATACAAGGCAGGCATGTACTTACAGTAGTGTTGGGAGCTGTGAGTCGAGTGATTTACTGTTTGACTAGAGCCTCACACGTCACCTTTCGGGGGGGGAAGAGGGAGGGTTAGGGATAGTGGGAGCTAGACTGACCCTACCTTAACAAGCAGCCGGCAGTCAAGCTATCACTTTCAGGGAGGGGGAAAAAAGGCGGGAAAAACGGGAGCTTGAATTACCCTACCTTAACTAGTAGCCGGCAATGAAACTATTGTTATTATATTGCTACTCCTATCTATTGAACTTTTCCCTCACACTCCCCCATGCCAAGACTTATAGTCAAGGAGTATAAGAAGAATAGGCGAGGAAAAAGTTCTAACATGTGGAAGTCGCGTAAGGCAACAAATCTTCTACTGTCTGTCATGACTTAACCAGTCAGAGAAATAATTGGATGAACCATTGATATACACAATATGGAACTTAAAAGCCTGGAGTGCCAATGTCCACCTCAAGAGGCGACTGTTGGTTCCCTTAAAAGTTTCTAGGTATTTCAAAGGTTTGTGGTCCGTTTCTAAAATGAATTCTTTTCCCAGCAAATAAAATTTAAGTTTGGAGATACCCCACACAAGGGCCAAACATTCCTTTTCTATTGTAGAGTATCTTGTTCCTGCGGGAAGGAGTTTCCGGCTTAGGAAGCATACAGGGAAGGGAGTACTATCATGGTATTGTAGTAACACCGCACCTAAGCCAGTATTGGAGGCATCAGTTCTTAAACAAAATGTTTTATTAATATCTGGAATCTTAAGTATAGGGTCTCTCGAAAAGATACTTTTAATCTCATTAAACTTTTCCCGAGCTACGTCGGAAAGTTCAAGTGGTTCCTTCACAGACTTTTTAAGGAAGTCGGATAAGATGCCTGTAAGATCAGTAAGGTTCGGGATAAACCGTGCATAAAAATTTACAGAACCAAGAAAGCTTCGCATGAGCTTCTTGGTTTTTGGGAATTTAAATTCTAATAAAGCTTTGATCTTACTGGGGAGAGGCTGCAGAGAGTTATTAGAAAGTATCAGTCCAAGATATCTAATCTTGTTATACCCAAGGAAGCATTTCTTCGGCTTGGCAGTGAGGCCATGTGAGCGTAACCTACGCAAAACTGATGTTAATGTTTGCATATGTTCGCCCCACGTAGATGTCATTACGTAAATGTTATCAAAATAAACTGAAACATTTGGCATATTACCCAAGACCTTTCTCATCAGTCTCACGTAGGTAGCACAGGCAGTTACCAAACCGAAGGGCATAGTTCTATACTGCATCAGTCCTTGGTGTGTAGGAAAAGTGGTGTACTGCTTGATGATATGCCTGCGCAATATCAATCTCTGAAAAGAAGGAAGCGTCATAAAATTTGTGTAGATCGCTATCTATTAAGGGCATAGGCTCAGCATCCCACCGAGTTATAGCATTAAGGCCTCTGAAGTCAATAGCAAGTCTATATGAATTATCCTCCTTCTTAACCATGACGACTGGTGAACAATATGAAGATACTGATGGTTCAATGATCTTTAGCTTTAATAATTTGTCTACCTCTCGGTCAAATGCATCCCTAAGGTGAACTGGAACTGGATATAATTTTCGTTTGATATGATTGTCCGTCACTAAGTCAATCTTATGGACTACCGTGGAGGTAACACCTGGAATATCAGTAAAGATGTCTGAAAAGTTACTCACACATTGAAGTAGTTCATGTCTCTTATGGTCATCCAAAGATTCATTAATATTAATGGTGGTTGCGTCTGAGTGGTCAAGAGTCAAAAAGTCATGTAATTCTTCATCATGGTCTAAGTTAGAGGTGTCAATTACGCACACTTTACATTCTTCAGTTGTCTTATCAAGTTCGTGTGGAAAAACTAAGTCAAAGTTATAAAGGCAGTTAACCGAATTTCTTCGGTAATATTTCTTAAGGATGTTGATATGATAAAGCTTAGGTTTCCCCTTGACTTCTATGAGGTAGTCAACTTTCCCACAAATTTTTAATACTTGATATGGACCTTTCCATGCTACTAATAATATATTTGACTTAATCGGCAAAAGTACAAGAACTTCATCACCTGCTTTAAAACTTCTCCTCTGACTTTTGGAATCAAAATAGGTTTTGTACTGGTCCATTGACAACCTTAGGTTTTTCGAAACTATCTCAGAGGCCTCCTCAAGTTTGGATCTAAGGTCAAGGAGAAACTGGTAAGAAGACTGAACCTCAGCATTTACCTCCTCATTAGTCCATAAGTCATGAAGGATGGACAATGGGCCTCTGGCCCGTCTACCATAGAGAAGTTCAAAAGGTGAAAACCCCAAAGAGTCACTGGGAACTTCCCTCATGGCAAACAAAGCACAGGGTAGGTAACGATGCCACTCCTTAGGTTTAAGGGAGCAAAGTTTCCTTAAAATGGACTTGAGAATCGAATGCTGGCGCTCAATCCTCCCATTACAGCTGGGATGATAGGGTGTGGTGAAGAGAGGCTTCACTCCCAGAAGTTGGTATAGATGTTGCATTAAGTCAGATGTGAATTGTGTCCCCCGGTCAGACAAAATTTCTCTAGGGATGCCCACTCTGGAGAAGATGGAGAAAAGGGCTTCAGCCACCTCTGTAGTAGTTATGGTCTTTAAGGGTATGGCTTCAGGGAAACTCGAAGCATAATCAACTAACGTTAATATATATCTATGTCCCCCAGATGAAAGTGGAGATAAAGGACCAACGATGTCAATAGCTACTCTTTCAAACGGTACCGTAAAGATAGGCATTTTGACCATAGGTACTTGCCTGGTACCTCGGGAGGATGACAGTTGGCAAACTTTACACGATCTACAATAGATAGTGATATCTGAGGACATTTTTGGCCAAAAATAGGTTTCCCTAATTTTATTTAAGGTTTTACGATGCGAGAAATGTCCGGCCACTGGCAGGTCATGAGCCATTTTAAGAACAGTCTCTCTGCATTGACTTGGAACAACTAAGATGGAATAGTCAATCTCATCTGAATTTAATTTGAATACTGACTTGTACAAGATACCTTTTATATATTCAAATTTATATGAAAAATTTTTCCTTTGGATAACGTGATTTTGTTTAGCGGCATTATGGCAATTCTGAAGAGAGGGCAATTACGTTGTAACTTGACAAAGGAGTCCTTCGATATATCTAAAGGCTTAAAGTCAGGGAAAATCAAGGGATGGATAGTAGGAGAAGCCTGGGCATTGGTCTGAGCCCTAGTCAAGACATTTATGATATCGGAGGTGATATCTTCACTTTCATCTAACAAGTGAACTTGTGATCCTACTTCCTCGCTTTCGAGAGTAGCATCAATGGTTTTTAATCCCACATGAATATCGCGAGACATTGTCTCATCTGAACTTTCGAGGGGCTTCTCTGACTCTACAGGAAGAGGATCTGAAACACTTATATCCATCTTTGGTGATGAAAGGTCAACCTCAGAAGGAAGAATGGCACCTTTTACATTACCTATTAGTACGGAGCAAGAAGTGATGGGAGCTAGTACGGCTTCAGACCAGCCTGTGAACCATTTAGACCTAATGTAACAACGGATGGTAGGAAAAGTGTCCGTACGGCCCAAGTAGTCTGAAAGTATAGCAGAGGAATGAGTTTCTTAAGGTTAGGGAACAGCTTATCAGAAATGACTATACATGTGCTTCCAGTGTCTCGTAAACTGGTAGATACATTAAGTCCATTAACTGTGTTCCTGAACATTATTATTATTATAATCAAGGGGAAGCGCTAAACCCGGAGGATTATACAGCGCCTGGGGGGGATGTGGAAGGCATTCAGGCTTAATTCGGGGAACTGGAGCACAGATTCAATTCCCTAAATCAAGAGCCCCTCACCAACATCAAGGAACCTTCCTTGAGGGGACTGTTCCTGAACAGAAAGGTGCTTGGTCATTAGTCTTTAAAACATCGTCCAACTTTTTGGACCTTCTTAGAAGGACAATCTGGACGTTTATGTCCCTTAACACCACACAAATGACAAACAGGAATAAAAGAAGTCATTTTACTTTCCACTAGAGGCTTTGATTTCTTAAGGTCTGATGAACCCTTGCCTTTAGGGTTCGATCCCTTTAGGTCTTTATAGGAATTGTGAGCCTCAGCATACAGGTCAGCAGCCTCAGCAACTTCCTCAGCTTTAATCAGGTTACGTTCTCTGATGAATGTTCGTATCTGATGGGGAAGAGCTGTCAGGAACTGGTCAGCAACCATGAAGTCTCTAAGAGATTCATAACTGTGATCAATTCCTGAACTCTCTATCCAAAAGTCGAACAAACGAAAGAGTGTTACCTGTAACTGCTGAAAGTTCTGACCAGGCTGTAAGGTGGCATACCTGAAATCTTTCCTGTAAGAATTAGTGGTTTTTTGATATGCTTTAAGGATTGCCTTCTTCAGTAGGTTATAATTACATATGATATCCAGCGACAAAGTTGCTAACCTGGTAGCCCAGGTGTCAGCAGGCCATTCACAGAGGGTAGCGGTATTTTCAAACCTGACAATGTATGAAGTTATGTCTTCCCCCTCTGTGAAGGGAGGTAAATTAGGTGTTGGAATATGTGCACTGACTGCACGTTGTTCCATTACTCCTTCTTCTAATTGTTGTTGTGTGAAAGTTAACTTCTTATTCTCTAATTCAAGGCGAGATTTTTCGAGCTCGCGATCCTTTTCTCTCTCTTTTAACTCATGCTCTCTAGCTTTTTCTTCACGTTCTCTAGCTTTTTCCTCAACTTCTCTATCCTTTGCTCTTTCCTCAAGTTCTCTTAATTTAACCTGTTCCTCACGTATCTTAGCTTGTTCCTCACGTTCCCTAGCTCTTTCCTCACGATCAAGTCTATCACGCTCTTTTTGGTCTTCTCGCTCTCTTTCTAACTGTCTTTCTTGGATTTCTCTCTCAATTCTCTCTCTCTCCTTTTTCTCTTCGCTTTCGATTCTCTCTCTCTCCTTATTCTCTTCTCTTTCCCTTTCTAACTGTCTTTCTTCTCTCTCAATTCTCTCTCTTTCAAGTCTTTCCTGGATCTTAGCACTAATGAAAGATTCTAAATTTTTCCCTGTTATTCCTAACTTACTTCCAGTGTTCATCCAAAACTGGTATTCATCCATACCTGCAAGAATAACTTAAATTATCAGGGGAAATAAAACGGGTATTAAAGAAAATGGAGGGTTCAATTCCTGCTCCACTCAAACTGTAAATAAACCAGAGGGCTCGATCCCTGCTTCAATTAAACAATATGTACTAATGAAAACGAAGGGTTCTATGCCGTCTCCGAGCAAACAGTAAGTAGAATGGGGTCCCTTGACCATCCAATCTTCTCACCAACAAATCAAGAGTGTCCTATGACAGTTCCCTTGATATAATAAAGAGCTCAATGAAACAAGTTGTCACTGGAAAATCTCGGGTCCCTAGAGTCTAATCCTCCAAAGTGTTTCAAGCTCACACACAATTAGGTGGCAGAATTAAATATTATATCCTGCCTGACTTGACTTACAATAAATTGAGACTATAACAATCACCAAATCTTTTAAATACCTGTACTGTAGTCCTACCATAGAGAATGATTACTCATGGCTGCTGGTAACCGTCTGTGGAATGCAGCATTGAAGTTCCAATGGTAGATTCGAGATGGAGTTGAATCTTGATTCAGTAGAGTTGATCCTGGCAAGGTCGCCACTTGTGAAGGCTTACTCAGCCCTGTAACAACTTCAGACAGTATTACCAAGGCTGGCTCCTCCTCAGGAAAATTAGTGAATAGAAAAAGAAATAATAACAGACAAACATAAACACTTTATTATATAGAAAATATAAAATGTAAAACACTTAAATATGAAATATTAATCCTACATTAAAGAAAATGAAAAATGAAAAATATAAATGATAACTGAATTCAACGCTAATGTAGATAGGGGTGTCTGGTGTTGGTGACACTGTTGTTGAAATCGTAGCCCTTTGCTGATGATGGGGGGGGGTCGCAGGTGTTGGTTACGACCCACTGGCTAGTTCTTCACAGTAGATAGAGCCTCGAGTAGTATCCCGATGACAAAAAAGCAGGTTCTTTACCGCTGCAATGATGTGGGGTTACGTATTGCAATTTCATACAGGTGCACAGGTAATTCAATCCAAAATGGGACGTCTCCAGGACGTTAGTCCGTCTCCTGTTCTTCTCGTTGATTGACAGGTGACCCTCACTGTCATTCAAGCGCTGAAAAGATAGACAGGTTACCCACTGCTTAAATAATCACTCTCCATGGCAAGTACAATACTCAAAAGACGTGGTGATTATTACAACAGTCAACCTAGAGCAAGACTGAAAGGACTAAGTTTATTATTGGTCAAAAGTGAAACATTTAACCAATAAATCCACTAGAATACAAGGCAGGCATATACTTACAGTAGTGTTGGGAGCTGTGAGTCGAGTGATTTACTGTTTGACCAGAGCCCCACACGTCACCTTTCGGGGGGGGGAGGGGGAAGAGGGAGGGGAAGGGATAGCGGGAGCTAGACTGACCCTACCTTAACAAGCAGCCGGCAGTCAAACTATCACTTTCAGGGAGGGAGAAAAAAGGCAGGAAAAACGGGACCTTGAATTACCCTACCTTAACTAGTAGCCGGCAATGAAACTATTGTTATTATATTGCTACTCCTATCTATTGAACTTTTCCCTCACAATGTAATATACTTTAAAATGTTGAAAAGGTTCGAAAATTTCAATTCCATCAGTAATTCTGAAAAAAAAGTTTGAAAATCCATGAATTTTAGCTAAAAAATCAGGTTAGTCTGAAAAGTGTTCTAAATGCTCCAAATCGTCGATATATGCAGTAAAACATGAATTTTAGCTGAAAAATAAGGTTTGTCTGAAAAGTGTTCTATATGCTCTAAATCGTCGAAATATGCAGTAAAACATCATTTTGCCATATTTTTCGATTTTTTCAATGATTTTGTTATTTTTAAAAAATATATGAAAAATATGAAATACCTGAAATATATGAAATACCTGAAGCATTGAAAAAATCGAAAAATATGGTAAAATGCTGTTTTACTGCACATTTCGACGATTTGGAGCATTTAGAACACTTTTCCGTCAAACCTGATTTTTTAGCTAAAATTCATGGATTTTCACACTTGAAATATTTATTGACACAATACTACACTAAAATGTCATTTTTAACTTACTTTCAGCATAATATTCAATTCAATCAGTAATTCTGATAAAAAAGTTTGATAATCCATGAATTTTAGCTAAAAAATCAGGTTTGTCTGAAAAGTGTTCTAAATGCTCTAAATCATCAAAATTTGCAATAAAACATTATTTTGGAAGATTTTTCGATTTTTTCAATGCTTTTGGTATTTTTTAAAAAATATTTGAAATATTCAAAATTATTTCTGATTTTCATCAAAATTTTATGGGCTTTTTGAAAAATGTGTAATATATTTTAAAATGTTGAAAAGGCTCGAAAATTTCAATTCCATCAGTAATTCTGATAAAAAAGTTTGAAAATCCATGAATTTTAGCTAAATAATCAGGTTTGTCTGAAAAGTGTTCTAAATGCTCTAAATCGTCGAAATATGCAGTAAAACATCATTTTGCCATTTTTTCGATTTTTTTCAATACTTTTGGTATTTTTAAAAAATATATGAAATATTCAAAATTATTTCTAAATTTCATCGAAAATTGATGGGTTTTTTTGAAAAATATGTAATATACTTTAAAATGTTGAAAAAGCTCGAAAATTTCAATACCATCAGTAATTCTGATAAAAATGTTTGAAAATCCACGAATTTTAGCTAAAAAATCAGGTTTGTCTGAAAACTGTTCAAAATGCTCTAAATCGTCGAAATATGCAGTAAAACATAATTTTGCCATATTTTTCGATTTTTTCAATGCTTTTGGTATTTTTAAAAAATATTTGAAATATTCAAAATTATTTCTGAATTTCATTGAAAATTTATGGGCCTTTTGAAAAATATATAATATACTTTAAAATGTTGAAAAATGCTCGAAAATTTCAATTCCATCAGTAATTCTGATAAAAAAAGTTTGAAAATCCATGTATTTTAGCTCTAAATCCTGAAAATCGTCGAAATATGCAGTAAGACATCATTTTACCATATTTTTCGATTTTTTCAATGCTTCAGGTATTTCATGTATTTCAGGCATTTCATATATTTCATATATTTTTTAAAAATACCAAAAGCATTGAAAAAATAAAAAAAATGGCAAAATGATTTTTTACTGCATTTTTCGACGATTTAGAGCTTATAGAACACTTTTCAGACAAACCTTACTTTTCAGCTAAAATTCAAGTTTTACTGCATATTTCGACGATTTGGAGCATTTACAGCACTTTTCAGACAAACCTGATTTTTTAGCTAAAATTCATGGATTTTCATACTTTTTTATCAGAATTACTGATGGAATTGAAATTTTCGAGCCTTTTCAACATTTTGAAGTATATTATTCAAAAAGCCCATAAAATTTCGGTGAAATTCAGAAATAATTTTGAACATTTCATATATTTTTTAAAAAATATAAAAAACAATAAAAAATACGAAAAATCTTCCAAAATGATGTTTTACTGCATATTTCGATGATTTAGAGCATTGAAAACCCTTTTCAGACAAACCTGATTTTTTAGCTAAAATTCATGAATTTTCAAACTTTTTTATCAGAATTACTGATGGAATTGAAATTTTCGAGCCTTTTCAATATTTTAAAGTATATTACATATTGTTCAAAAAGCCCATAAAGTATCGGTGAAATTCAGAAATAATTTTGAATATTTCTTATATTTCTTAAAAATACCAAAAGCATTGAAAAAAATCGAAAAATATGGCAAAATGATCTTTTACTGCATATTTCGAAATTTTATGGGCTTTTTGAAAAATATGTAATATACTTTAAAATGATGAAAAGGCTCGAAAATTTCAATTCCATAAGTAATGCTTCAGGTATTTCATGTCTTTTAGGTATTTCATATATTTCACATATTTTTTAAAAATACCAAAAGCATTGAAAAAATCGAAATATATGACAAAATGATGTTTTACTGCTTATTTCGACGATTTCAAACTTTTTTATGAGAATTACTGTTGTAATTGAAATTTTTGAGCCTTTTCAACATTTTAAAGTATGTTACATATTTTTCCAAAACCCCGTAAAATTTCGTTGAAATTCAGAAATAATTTTGAATATTTCTTATATTTTTTTAAAAAATACCAAAACCATTGAAAAAATCGAAATATGTGGCAAAATAATGTTTTACTGCATACTTCCACGATTTGGAGCATTTAGAACACTTTTCAGACAAACCAGATTTTTTAGCTAAAATTCATGGATTTTGAAACTTTTTTATCAGAATTACCGATGGAATTGAAATTTTCGAGCCTTTTCAACATTTTAAAGTATATTACATATTTTTCAAAAAGCCCATAAATTTTCAATGAAATTCAGAAATGCTCGAAATCGTCCAAATATGCAGTAAAACATCATTTTACCACATTTTTCGATTTTTTCAATGCTTTAGGTATTTCATATGTTTCAAATATTTCATTTATTTCATGTATTTTTAAAAATTCCAAAAGCATTGAAAAATAAAAAAATATGGCAAAATAATGTTTTACTGCATATTTCGACGATTTAGAGCATTTAGAACACTTTTCAGACAAACCTGATTTTTTAGCTAAAATTCATGGATTTTGAAACTTTTTTTATCAGAATTACTGACAGAATTGAAATTTTCGAGTCTTTTCAACATTTTAAAGTATATTACATATTTTTCAAAAAGCCCATAAAATTTCGATGAAATTCAGAAATAATTTTGAATATTTCATGCATTTTTTGAAATTTACCAAAAGCATTCAAAAAATCGAAAAATATTGCAAAATGATGTTTTACTGCATATTTCAACGATTTAGAGCATTTAGATCACTTTTCTGACAAACCTGATTTTTTAGCTAAAATTCATGGATTTTCAAACTATTTAATCAGAATTGCTGATGGAATTGAATTTTATGCTGAAAGTAACTTAAATATGACATTTTAGTGTAGTATTGTGTCAATAAACATTTTAGCTAAAAAATCAGGTTTGTCTGAAACGTGTTCTAAATGCTCGAAATCGTCGAAATATGCAGTAAAACATCATTTTACCATATTTTTCGATTTTTTCAATGCTTCAGGTATTTCATATGTTTCATTTTTTTTTAAAATACCAAAAGCATTGAAAAAGACTTTTCAACATTTTAAAGTATATTACATATTTTTCATAAAGCCCATAAATTTTCGATGAAATTCAGAAATAATTTTGAATATTTCATATAGTTTTTTAAAAATACCAAAAGCAGTGAAAAAAAAAATAGAAAAATATGGCAAAATGATGTTTTACTGCATATTTCGACGATTTAGAGCATTTAGAACACTTTTCAGACAAACCTGATTTTTTAGCTAAAATTCATGGATTTTCAAACTTTTTTATAAGAATTACTGAGGGAATTGAAATTTTCGAGCCTTTTCAACATTTTAAAGTATATTACTTATTTTTCAAAAAGCCCATAATATTTCGGTGAAATTCAGAAATAATTTTGAATACTTCATATATTTTTAAAAAAATAAAAAAAGCATTAAAGAATCAAAAAATCTTTCAAAATGATGTTTTACTGCATATTTCGATAATTTAGAGCACTGAAAACACTTTTCAGACAAACCTGATTTTTTAGCTAAAATTCATGGATTTTCAAACTTTTTTATCAGAATTACTGATGGAATTGAAATTTTCGAGCCCATAAAATTTCGATGAAATTCACAAACGATTTTAAATGTTTCATGCATTTTTTTGAAATATTCCAAAAGCATTCAAACAATCGAAAAAAATGGCAAAATGATGCTTTACTGCATAATTCGACGATTTAGAGCATTTAGATCACTTTTCAGACAAACCTGATTTTTTAGCTTAAAATTCATGGATTTTCAAACTTTTTTATCAGAATTACTGATGGAATTGAATTTTATGCTGAAAGTAACTTAAATATGACTTTTTAGTGTGGTATTGCGTCAATAAATATTTCAAGTGTGAAAATCCATGAATTTTAGCTAAAAAGCAGGTTTCTCAGAAAATTGTTCTAAATGCTCCAAATCGTCGAAATATGCAGAAAAACAAATTTTAGCTGAAAAATGAGGTTTGTCTGAAAAGTGTTCTATATGCATTTTGCCATATTTTCCGATTTTTTCAACGCTTTTGCTATTTTTAAAAAAATATATGAAATATATGAAATACCTGATATATATGAAATACCTGAAGCATTGACAAAATCGAAAAATATGGTATAATGATGTTTAACTGCATATTTCGACGATTTGGAGCATTTAGAATACTTTTCATACAAACATGATTTTTTAGCTAAAATTCATGGATTTTCAAACTTGAAATATTTATTGACACAATACTATACTAAAATATCATATTTAAGTTACTTTTAGCATAAAATTCAATTCCATCAGTAATTATGATAAATAAGGATGAAAATCAATGAATTTTAGCTAAAAAATCATGTTTGTCTGAAAAGTGTTCTAAATGCTCTAAATCCTTGAAATATGCAGTAAAACATCATTTTGCCATATTTTTCGATTTTTTTAAAGCTTCAGGTATTTCATGTATTTCAGGTATTTCATATATTTCATATATTTTTTAAAAATACCAAAAGCATTGAAAAAATCGAAAAATATGGCAAAATGATGTTTTACTGCATATTTCGATAATTTAGAGCATTTAGATCACTTTCATACTTTCAGTAATTCTGATAAAAAAGTTTGAGAATCCATGAAATTTAGCTAAAAAATCAGGTTTGTCTGAAAAGTTATCTAAATGCTCTAAATCGTCGAAATATGCAGTAAAACATCATTTTGCCATATTTTTGGATTTTTTTTGCTATTTTTACAAAATATATGAAATATTCAAAATTATTTCTGAATTTCATCGAAATTTTATGGGCTTTTTGAAAAATATGTAAAATACTTTAAAATGTTCAAAAGGCTCGAAAATTTCAATTCCATCACTAATTCTGATAAAAAAGTTTTGAAATCCCTGAATTTTAGCTAAAAAATCAGGTTTGTCTGAAAAGTGTTCTTGATGCTCTAAATCGTCGAAATATGCAGCAAAACATCATTTTGTCCAATTTTTTCTATTTTTTTCAATGGTTTTGCTATTTTTAAAAAACATATGAAATATTCTAAATTATTTCTGAATTTCATCGAAATTTTATAGGCTTTTTGAAAAATACGTAAAATACTTTAAAATGTTGAAAACATTCAAAAATTTCAATCAGAAATTCTGAAAAAAAAATTTTCAAAATCCATGAATTTTAGCAAGAAAATCAGGTTTGTCTGAAGAGTGTTCTAAATGCTCTAAATCGTCGAAATATGCAGTAAAAGATCTTTTTGTCATATTTTTCGATTTTTTCAATGCTTTTGCTATTTTTAAAAATACATGAAACATTCAAAATTATTTTTGAATTCTATCAAAATTTTATGGGCTTTTGGAAAAATATGTAATATACTTTAAAATGTTGACAGGCTCAAAAATTTCTATTACATCTGTAATTCTGAAAAAAATGTTTGAAAACCCATGATTTTTCGTTAAAAATCAGGTTTGTCTGAAAAGTGTTCTAAATGCTCTAAATCGTCGAAATATGCAGTAAAACATCATTTTGCCACATATTTCGATTTTTCAATGCTTCTGGTATTTTTAAAAAATATATGAATTATATGAAATACCTAAAATATATGAAATACCTGAAGCATTGAAAAAAACGAAAAATATGGTAAAATAATGTTTTACTGCATATTTCGACGATTTGTAGCATTTAGAACGCTTTTCAAACAAATCTGATTTTTTAGCTAAAATTCATGGATTTTCAAACTTTTTTATCAGAATTACTGATGGAATTGAAATTTTCGAGTCTTTTCAACATTTTAAAGTATATTACATATATTGAAAAAGCCCATAAAATTTCGATGAAATTCAGAAAAATTTTTGAATATTTCATATATTTTTTAAAAACACCTGAAGCATTGGAAAAATTGAAAAATATGGTAAAATGATGTTTTAGTCCATACTTCGACGATTTTCATTATTTAGAGCACTTTTCAATTAAACCTTACTTTTTAACAAAAATACATTGATTTTCACACTCGAAATATTTATTGACACAATACTAATCTAAAATGTCATATTTTAGTTACTTTCAGCATAAGATTCAATTCTATCAGTAATTTTGATAAAAAAGTTTGAAAATCCATGAATTTTAGCTAAAATAAGGTTTGTCTGAAAAGTGTTCTAAATGATCTAAATCGTCGAAATATGCAGTAAAATATTATTTTTCCATATTTTTCGATTTTTTTAGTGCTTCAGGCATTTCAAATATTTCAGGCATTTTACTGCATATTTCGACGATTTTCAGCATTTAGAGCACTTTTCAATAAAACCTTACTTTTTAGCTAAAATACATGGATTTTCAAACTTGAAATATTTATTGACATAATACTACATTAAATGTCACATTTAAGTAACTTTCAGCATAAAATTCAATTCCATCAGTAATTCTGATCAAAAAGTTTGAAAATCCATGAATTTTAGCTAAAAAAATCAGGTTTGTCTCAAAAGTGTTTTCAACGCTCTAAATCGTCGAAATATGCAGTAAAACATCGTTTTGCCATATTTTTCGATTTTTTCAATGATCTTGGTTTTTTAAAAATATATAAAATATATGAAATGCCTGATACATATGAAATACCTGAAGTGTTGAAAAAATCGAAAAATATGGTAAAATGATGTTTTACTGCATATTTCGACGATTTCGAGCATTTAGAACACTTTTCAGACGAAACTTATTTTTTAGCTAAAATACATGGATGGTCTCACTTGAAATATTTATTGACACAATACTACACTAAAATGTTATATTTAAGTTACTTTCAGCATAAAATTCAATTCCATCAGTAATTCTGATAAAAAAGTTTGAGAATCCATGAAATTTAGCTAAAAAATCAGGTTTGTCTGAAAAGTTATCTAAATACTCGAAATCGTCGAAATATGCAGTAAAACATCATTGTGCCATATTTATGGATTTTTTCAATGCATTTCCTATTTTTACAAAATATATGAAATATTCAAAATTATTTCTGAATTTCATCGAAATTTTATGGGCTTTTTGAAAAATATGTAAAATACTTTAAAATGTTCAAAAGGCTCGAAAATTTCAATTCCATCAGTAATTTTGATAAAAAACTTTCGAAATCCATGAATTTTAGCTAAAAAATCAGGTTTGTCTGAAAAGTGTTCTTGATGCTCTAAATCGTCGAAATATGCAGCAAAACATCATTTTGTCCAATTTTTCGATTTTTTCAATGGTTTTGCTATTTTTAAAAAATATATGAAATATTCTAAATTATTTCTGAATTTCATTGAAATTTTATAGGCTTTTTGAAAAATACGTAAAATACTTTAAAATGTTGAAAACATTCAAAAATTTCAATCAGTAATTCTGAAAAAAAAGTTTCAAAATCCATGAATTTTAGCAAGAAAATCAGGTTTGTCTGATGAGTGTTCTAAATGCTCTAAATCGTCGAAATATGCAGTAAAAGATCTTTTTGTAATATTTTTCGATTTTTTCAATGCTTTTGCTATTTTTAAAAATACATGAAACATTCAAAATTATTTCTGAATTTTAACAAAATTTTATGGGCTTTTGGAAAAATATGTAATATACTTTAAAATGTTGAGAGGCTCAGAAATTTCAATTACATCAGTAATTGTGATAAAAAAGTTTGAAAATCCATGATTTTTCGTTAAAAATCAGGTTTGTCTGAAAAGTGTTCTAAATGCTCTAAATCGCCGAAATATGTAGAAAAACATTATTTTGCCATATATTTCGATTTTTCAATGCTTTTTGTATTTTTAAAAAATATATATAATACATGAAATACCTAAAATATATGAAATACCTGAAGCATTGAAAAAACGAAAAATATGGTATAAATAATGTTTACTGCATATTTCGACGATTTGGAGCATTGAGAACGCTTTTCAGACAAATATGATTTTTTAGCTAAACTTCACGAATTTTCAAACTTTTTTTTATCAAAATTAATGAGGGAATTGAAATTTTCGAGCCTTCTCGTCATTTTAAAGTATATTACATATTTTTCAAAAAACCAAGAAAATTTCGATGAAATTCAGAAGTAATTTTGAATATTCCATATATCTTTTTCAATATACCAAAAGCATTTAAAAAATTGAAAAATATGGCAAAATGATGTTTTACTGCATATTTCGACGATTTTTAGCATTTAGAACACTTTTCAGACAAACCTGATATTTTAACTAAAATTCATGGATTTTCAAACTTTTTTATCGGAATTACTGATGGAATTGAAATTTTCGAGTCTTTTCAACATTTTAAAGTATATTACATATTTTCAAAAAGCCCATAAAACTTCGATGAAATTAAGAAAATTTTTTTAATATTTCATATATTTTTTAAAAATACCTGAAGCATTGGAAAAAATCGAAAAAATGTGGTAAAATGATGTTTTACTGCATATTTCGACGATTTTCAGTATTTGGAGCACTTTTCAATTAAACCTTACTTTTTGACTAAAATACATTGATTTTCACTCATGAAATAGTTATTGACACAATACTGCACTAAAATGTCTTATTTAAGATTACTTTTGAGCAGCATGAAATTCAATTCCATCAGTAATTCTGAAAAAAATTTTAGCTAACAAATCAGGTTTGTCTGAAAAGTGATCTTCAAAAGTAAAACATCATTTTGCAATATTTTTCGATTTTTTCAATTGCTCTGGTATTTTTAAAAAATATATAAAATATATTAAATACCTGAAATATATGAAATACCTGAAGCATTGAAAAAATCGAAAAATATGGTAAAATGATGTTAAACTACATCTTTCGACGATTTTCGGCATTTAGAGCACTTTTCAATTAAACCTTACTTTTTAGCTGAAATACATGGATTTTCACACTTGAAATATTTATTGACACAATACTACACTAAAATGTCATATGTAAATTATTTTCAGCATAATTTTGATAAAAAAGTTTGAAAATCCATGAATTTTAGCTAAAAAATCAGGTTTGCCTGAAAAGTGTTCTAAATGCTCTAAATCGTCGAAATATGCAGTAAAATATTATTTTACCATATTTTTCGATTTTTTTAGTGCTTCAGGCATTTCAAATATTTCAGGCATTTCATATTTTTCATTTATTTTTTAAAAAAATACCAAGAGCATTGAAAAAATCGAAATACATGGATTTTCACACTTGAAATATTTATTGACACAACACTACACTAAAATGTCATATTTAAGTTACTTTTGAGCATAAAATTCAATTCCATCAGTAATTTTGATAAAAAAGGGTGAAAATCCATGAATTTTAGCTAAGAAATCAGGTTTGTCTGAAAAGTGATCGAAATATGCAGTAAAATATTATTTTACCATATTTTTCGATTTTTTTTAGTGCTTCAGGCATTTCAAATATTTCAGGCATTTCATATTTTTCATTTATTTTTTAAAAAAATACCAAGAGCATTGAAAAAATCGAAATATATGGTAAAATGATGTTTTACTGCATATTTCGACGATTTTCAGCATTTAGAGCACTTTTCAATTAAACCTTACTTTTTAGCTGACATACATGGATTTTCACACTTGAAATATTTATTGTCACATTTAAGTAACTTTCAGCATAAAATTCAATTCCATCAGTAATTCTGATCAAAAAGTTTGAAAATCCATGAATTTTAGCTAAAAAATCAGGTTTGTCTTAAAAGTGTTTTCAACTCTCTAAATCGTCGAAATATGCAGTAAAACATCGTTTTGCCATAATTTTCAGCATAAAATTCAATTCCATCAGTAATTCTGATCAAAAAGTTTGAAAATCCATGAATTTTAGCTAAAAACTCAGGTTTGTCTTAAAAGCGTTTTCAACGCTCTAAATCGTCGAAATATGCAGTAAAACATCGTTTTCCCATAATTTTCGATTTTTTCAATGATCTTGGTATTTTTAAAAATATATAAAATATATGAAATGCCTGATACATATGAAATACCTGAAGCATTGAAAAAATCGAAAAATATGGTAAAATGATGTTTTACTGCATATTTCGACGATTTCGAGCATTTAGAACACTTTTCAGACAAAACTTATTTTTTAGCCAAAATACGTGGATTGTCTCACTTGAAATATTTATTGACACATTACTACACTAAAATGTCATATTTAAGTTACTTTCAGCATAAAATTCAATTCCATCAGTAATTCTGATAAAAACGTTTGAGAATCCATGAAATTTAGCTAAAAAATCAGGTTTGTCTGAAAAGTTATCTAAATGCTCTAAATCGTCGAAATATGCAGTAAAACGTCATTTTGCCATATATTTCGATTTTAAATACCAAAAGCATTGAAAAAAACGAAAAATATGGCAAAATGATGTTTTACTGCACATTTCGAGGATTTAGATCATTTAGAACACTTTTCAGACAAACCTGATTTTTTAGCGAAAAATCATGGATTTTCAAACTTTTTTACCAGAATTAATTGTGGAATTGAAATTTTCGAGCCTTTTCAACATTTTAAAGAATATTACATACTTTTCAAAAAGCCTATAAAATTTCGATGAAATTCGGAAACAATTTTGAATATTTCATATATTTTTAAAAAAATATATGAAAATGATGTTTAACTGCATATTTCGACGATTTTCAGCATTTAGAGCACTTCTCAATTAAACCTTTCTTTTTAACTAAAATACATGCATTTTCACACTTGAAATATTTATTGACTTTTCAGCACAATATGCATTTTCACACTTGAAATATTTATTGACACAATACTACACTAAAATGTCATATTTAAATTACTTTCGGCTGAAAATTGAATTCCATCATTTTACCATATTTTTCGATTTTTTCAATGCTTCAGGTATTTTTAAAAAATATATGAAATATTCAAAATTATTTCTGAATTTCATGGAAATTTTATGAGCTTTTCGAAAAATATGTAATATACTTTAAAATGTCGAAAAGGCTCGAAAATTTCAATTCCATCAGTAATTATGATAAAAAAGTTTGAAAATCCATGAATTTTAGCTAAAAAATCAGGTTTGTCTGAAAAGTGTTCTAAATGCTCCAAATCGTCGAAATATGCAGTAAAACATCATTTTCACCATATTTTTCGATTTTTTATGTGCTTCATGTTTTTCTTATATTTCAGGTATTTCATATACTTCATATATGTTTTAAAAATACCAAAAGCATTGAAAAAATCGAAAAATATGGCAAAATGATGTTTTACTGCATATTTCGACAATTTTCAGCATTTAAACCACTTTTCAATTAAACCTTACTTTTTAGCTAAAATACATGGATTTTCACACTTGAAATATTTATTGACACAATACTACACTAAAATGTCATATTTAAGTTACTTTCAGCATAAAATTCAATTCCATCAGTAATTCTGATAAAAAAGTTTGAAAATCCATGAATTTTAGCTAAAAAATCAGGTTTGTCTGAAAAGTGATCTATATGTTCTAAATCATCGAAATATGCAGTAAAACATCATTTTGCAATATTTTTCGATTTTTTTTCAATTCATTTGGTATTTTTAAAAAAAATATATGAAATATATGAAATAACTGAAATATATGAAATACCTGAAGCATTGAAAAAATTGAAAAATATGGTAAAATGATGTTTTACTGCATAATTCGACGATTTCAGCAATTAGAGCACTTTTCAATTAAACCTTACTTTTTAGCTAAAATACATGGATTTTCACACTTGAAATATTTATTGACACAATACTACGTTAAATGTCACTTTTAAGTTACTTTCAGCATAAAATTCAATTCCATCAGTAACTCTGATAAAAAAGTTTGAAAATCCATAAATTTTAGCTAAAAAATCAGGTTTGTCTCAAAAGTGTTTTAAAATTATTTCTGAATTTCATCTAAATTTTATGGGTTTTTTTTGAAAAATATGTAACATACTTTAAAATGTTGTAAAGGCTCGAAAATTTCAACTCCATCAGTAATTCTGGTAAAAAAGTTTGAAAATCCATGATTTTTCGGTAAAAAATCAGGTTTGTCTGAAAAGTTTTCTAAATGCTCTGAGTCGTCGAAATATGCAGCATAAGATCATTTTGCCATATTTTTTCGATTTTTTCAATGCTTTTGGTATTTATAAAAAAAATATGAAATATATGAAATACCTGAAATATATGAAATACATGAAGCATTGAAAAAATCGAAAAATATGGTAAAAATGATGTTTTACTGCATATTTCGACGATTTGGAGCATTTAGAACACTTTTCAGACAAACCTGATATTTTAGCTAAAATTCATGGATTTTCAAACTTTTTTATCAGAATTACTTATGGAATTGAAATTTTCGAGCCTTTTCGACATCTTAAAGTATGTTACATATTTTTCAAAAAGCCCATGAAATTTCCATGAAATTCAGAAATAATTTTGAATATTTCATATATTTTTCAAAAATACCTGAAGCATTGAAAAAATCGAGAAATATGGTAAAATGATGTTTTACTGCACATTTCGACGATTTTCAGCATTTAGAGCACTTTTCAAATAAACCTTACTTATTAGCTAAATTACGTTGATTTTCAAACTTGAAATATTTAATGACACAATAGTACACTAAAATGTCTTATTTAAGATACTTTCAGCATGAAATTCAATTCCATCAGTAATTCTGAAAAAAAGTTTCAAAATCCATCAATTTTAGCTAGAAAATCAGGTTTGTCTGAAGTGTTCTAAATGTTCTAAATCGTCGAAATATGCACTAAAACTTCATTTTGCCATATTTTTCGATTTTCTCAATGCTTTTGGTATTTTTATAAAATATATGAATTATATGAAATACCTGAAATATATGAAATACCTGAAGCATTGAAAAAATCGAAAAATATGGTAAAATGATATCTTACTTCGACGATTTGATGCATTTAGAACACTTTTCAGACAAACATGATTTTCTAGCTAAAATTCATGGATTTTGAAACTTTTTTATCAGAATTACTGATGGAATTTAAATTTTTCAGCATTTTTCAACATTTTTATAGTATTTTACATATTTTTCAAAAAGCACATAAAATTTTGATGAAATTCAGAAATAATTTTGAATATTTCATATATTTTTTACAAATAGCAAAAGCATTGAAAAAATCCAAAAATATGGCAAAATGATGTTTTACTGCATATTTCGACGATTTAGAGCATTTAGATAACTTTTCAGACAAACCTGATTTTTTAGCTAAAATTCATGGATTTTCAAGCTTTTTTATCAGAATTACTGATGGAATTGAATTTTATGCTGAAAGTAACTTAAATATGACATTTTAGTGTAGTATTGTGACAAATATTTCAAGTGTGAAAATCCATGTATTTTAGCTAAAAAATAAGTTTTGTCTGAAAAATTTTCTAAATGCTCGAAATCGTCGAAATATGCAGTAAAACATCATTTTACCATAATTTTCGATTTTCTCAACCTTCAGGTATTTCATATGTTTCAGGTATTTCTTATATTTCATATATTTTTAAAAATACCAAGATCATTGAAAAAATCGAAGAATATGGCAAAACGATGTTTTACTTCATATTTCGACGACTTAGAGCGTTTAAAACACTTTTGAGACAAACCTGATTTTTTAGCTAAAATTCATATATTTTCAAACTTTTTTATCAGAATTACTGATGGAATTGAATTTTATGCTGAAAGTAACTTCATTGTGACATTTAATGTAGAATTTTGTCAATAAATATTTCAAGTGTGAAAATCCATGTATTTTAGCTAAAAAGTAAGGTTTAATTGAAAAGTGCTCTAAATGCTGAAAATCGTCGAAATATGCAGTAAAACATCATTTTACCATATTTTTCAATTTTTTCAATGCTTCAGGTATTTCATATATTTCAGGTATTTCATATATTTCATATATTTTTTTTAAAAATACCAAATGCATTGAAAAAATCGAAAAATATTGCAAAATGATGTTTTACTGCATATTTCGATGATTTAGAGCATTTAGATCACTTTTCAGACAAACCTGATTTTTTAGCTAAAATTCATGGATTTTCAAACTTTTTTATCAGAATTACTGATGGAATTGAATTTTATGCTGAAAGTAACTTAAACATGACATTTTAGTGTAGTATTGTGTCAATAAATATTTCAAGTGTGAAAATCCATGTATTTTAGCTAAAAAGTAAGGTTTAATTGAAAAGTGGTGTAAATGCTGAAAATTGTCGAAATATGCAGTAAAACATCATTTTTCCATATTTCTCTATTTTTTCAATGATTTTGGTATTTTTAAAAAATATGTGAAGTATATGAAATACCTGAAATATAAGAAATACTTGAAGCATTGAAGAAAATCGAAAAATTTAAAAATATTTTATATATTTTTTAAAAACACCTGAAGCATTGGAAAAATTGAAAAATATGGTAAAATGATGTTTTACTCCATATTTCGACGATTTTCAGTATTTAGAGCACTTTTCAATTAAACCTTACTTTTTAACTAAAATACATTGATTTTCACTCTTGAAATATTTATTGACACAATACTACTCTAAAGTGTCATATTTTAGTTACTTTCAGCATAAAATTCAATTCCATCAGTAATTCTGATAAAAAAGTTTGAAAATCCATGAATTTTAGCTAAAAAATCAGGTTTGTCTGAAAAGTGTTCTACATGCTCTAAATCGTCGAAATATGCAGTAAAACATCATTTTGTTAGATTTTTCAATTTTTTCAATGCTTTTGGTATTTTGAGAAAAATTCATGAAATATTCAAAATTATTTCTGAATTTCATCGAAATTCTATGGGCTTTTTGAAAAATATGTAAAACACTTCAAAATGTTGAAAAGGCTCGAAAATTTCAATTCCATCAGTAATTCTGATAAAAATGTTTCAAAATCCATGAATTTTAGCTAAAAAATCAGGTTTGTCTGAAAAGTGTTCTTAATGCTCTAAATCGTCGAAATATGCAGTAAAACATCATTTTGTCCAATTTTTCGATTTTTTTCAAAGCTTTTGCTATTTTTAAAAAATATATGAAAGATTAAAATTATTTTTGAATTTCATCGAAATTTTATGAGCATTTTGAAAAATATGTAAAATACTTTAAAATGTTGAAAAGGCTCAAAAATTTCAATTATATCAGTAATTCTGATAAAAAAGTTTCAAAATCCATGAATTTTAGCTAGAAAATCAGGTTTGTCTCAAAAGTGTTCTAAATGCTCTAAATCATCGAAATATGCATTAAAACTTCATTTTTACCATATTTTTCGATTTTTTCAATGCTTCAGGTATTTCATATATTTTTTAAAAATACGAAAAGCATTGAAAAAATCGAAAAATATGGCAAAATGATGTTTTACTGCACATTTCGAGGATTTAGATCATTTAGAAAACTTTTCAGACAAACCTGATTTTTTAACGAAAAATCATGGATTTTCAAACTTTTTTACTAGAATTAATTATGGAATTGAAATTTTTCGAGCCTTTTCAACATTTTAAAGTATATTACATATTTTTCAAAAAGCCCATAAAATTTCGATGAAATTCAGAAACAATTTTGAATATTTCATATAATTTTTAAAAAAATATATGAAAATGATGTTTAACTGCATATTTCGACGATTTTCAGCATTTAGAGCACTTCTCAATTAAACTTTTCTTTTTAACTAAAATACATGGATTTTCACACTTGAAATATTTATTGACACAATACTACATTAAATGTCACATTTAAGTTACTTTCTGCATAAAATTCAATTCCATCAGTAATTCTTATAAAAAAGTTTGAAAATCCATGAATTTTAGCTAAAAAATCAGGTTTGTCTGAAAAATGTTCTAAATGCTCCAAATCGTCGAAATATGCAGTAAAACATCATTTTCACCATATTTTTCGAATTTTTCAATGCTTCATTTATTTCTTATATTTCAGGTATTTCATATACTTCATATATTTTTTAAAAATACCAAAAGCATTGAGAAAATCGAAAAATATGGCAAAATGATTTTTACGGCATATTTCGACAATTTTCAGCATTTAGACCACTTTTCAATTAAACCTTACTTTTTAGCTAAAAAAATATATGAAATATTCAAAATTATTCCTGAATTTCATCGAAATTTTATGGGCTTTTTGAAAAATATGTAAAATACTCTAAAATGTTGAAAACGTTCAAAAATTTCAATTCCATCAGTAATTCTGATAAAAAAGTTTCAAAATCCTTGAATTTTAGCTAGAAAATCACGTTTGTCTGAAAAGTGTTATAAATGCTTCAAATCGTCGAAATATGCAGTAAGAAATCATTTTACCATATTTTTCGATTTTGTCAATGCTTCAGGTATTTCATGTATTTCAAGTATTTCATATATTTCATATATTTTATAAAAATACCTTTCTTTTTAACTAAAATACATGGATTTCCACACTTGAAATATTTATTGACACAATGCTACACTAAAATGTCATATATAAATTACTTTCTGCATAAAATTCAATTCCATGAGTAATTTTGATAAAAAAGTTTGAAAATCCTGAATTTTAGCTAAAAAATCAGGTTTGCGTGAAAAGTGATCTAAATGCTCTAAATCGTCGAAATATGCAATAAAACATCATTTTGCAATATTTTTCGAGTTTTTCAATGCTTTTGGTATTTTTTAAAAAAATACATGAAATATATGAAATACCTGAAATATGTGAAATACCTGAAGCATTGAAAAAATCGAAAAATATTGTAAAATGATGTTTTACTGCATATTTCGACGATTTTCAGCATTTAGAGCACTTTTCAATTAAACCTTACTTTTTAGCTAAAATACATGGATTCTCACACTTGAAACATTTATTGACACAATACTACATTAAATGTCACATTTAAGTTACTTTCAACATAAAATTCAATTCCATCAGTAATTCTGATAAAAAAGTTTGAAAATCCATGAATTTTAGCTAAAAAATCAGGTTTGTCTCAAAAGTGTTTTAAACGCTCTAAATCGTCGAAATATGCAGTAAAACATCGTTTTGCCATATTTTTCGATTTTTTCAATGATCTTTGGTATTTTTAAAAATATATGAAATATAACAAATACCTGAAACATATGAAATACCTGAAGTTGAAAAAATCTAAAAATATGGTAAAATGATGTTTTACTGCATATTTCGACGATTTCGAGCATTTAGAAAACTTTTCAGACAAAACTTATTTTTTAGCTAAAATACATGGATTTTCTCACTTGAAATATTTATTGTCACAATACTACACTAAAATGTCATATTTAAGTTACTTTCAGCATAAAATTCAATTCCATCAGTAATTCCGATAAAAAAAGTTTGAAAATCCATGAATTTTAGCTAAAAAATCAGGTTTGTCTGAAAAGTTATCTAAATGCTCTAAATCGTCGAAATATGCAGTAAAACATCATTTTGCCATATTTTTGGATTTTTTCAATGCTTTTGCTATTTTTAAAAAATATATGAAATATTCAAAATTATTTCTGAATTTCATCGAAATTTTATGGGCTTTTTCAAAAATATGTAAAATACTATAAAATGTTGAAAAGGCTGAAAAATTTAAATTCCATCAGTAATTCTGATAAAAATGTTTCAAAATCCATAAATTTTAGCTAGAAAATCATGTTTGTCTAAAAAGTGTTCTAAATGCATCAAATCGTCGAAGTATGCAGTAAGATATCATTTTACCATATTTTTCGATTTTTTCAATGCTTCCGGTATTTCATATATTTCAGGTATTTCATGTATTTCATATATTATATAAAAATACCAAAAGCATTGAGAAAATCGAAAAATATGGCAAAATGAAGTTTTACTGCATATTTCGACGATTTAGAACATTTAGAACACTTTTCAGACAAACATGATTTTTTAGCTTAAATTGATGGATTTTGAAACTTTTTTATCAGAATTACTGATGGAATTGAATTTCATGCTGAAAGTATCTTAAATAAGACATTTTAGTGCAGTATTGTGTCAATAAATATTTCAAATTTGAAAATCAACGTGATTTAGCTAAAAAGTAAGATTTATTTGAAAAGTGCTCTAAATGCTGAAAAACGTCGAAATGTGCAGTAAAACATCATTTTACCATATTTCTCGATTTTTTCAATGCTTCAGGTATTTTTAAAAAATATATAAAATATTCAAAATTATTTCGGAATTTCATGGAAATTTCATGGGCTTTTTGAAAAATATGTAACATACTTTAAGATGTCGAAAAGGCTCAAAAATTTCAATTCCATCAGAAATTCTGATAAAAAAGTTTGAAAATCCATGAATTTTAGCTAAAAAATCAGGTTTGTGTTAAGTGTTCTAAATGCTCCAAATCGTCGAAATCTGCAGTAAAACATCATTTTTACCATATTTTTCGATTTTTTCAATTCTTCATGTATTTCATATATTTCAGGTATTTCATATATTTCATATATTTTTTAAAAATACCAAAAGCATTGAAAAAATCGAAAAATATGGCAAAATGATGTTTTACTGCATATTTCGAGGTTTTAGATAATTTTGAACACTTTTCAGACAAACCTGATTTTTTAGCAAAAAATCATGTATTTTCAAACTTTTTTACCAGAATTAATCATGGAATTGAAATTTTCGAGCCTTTTCAACATTTTAAAGTATATTACATATTTTTCAAAAAGCACATAAAATTTCGATGAAATTCAGAAATAATTTTGAGTATTTCATATATTTTTTAAAAATACCAAAAGCTTTGAAAAAATCGAAAAATATGGTAAAATGATGTTTTACTGCGTATTTCGACGATTTTCAGCATTTAGAGCACTTTTCAATTAAACCTTTCTTTTGAACTAAAATACATGGATTTTCACACTTGAAATATTTATTGACACAATACTACACTAAAATGTCATATTTAAATTACTTTCAGTTTAAAATTCAATTCCATCAGTAATTTTGATAAAAAAGTTTGAAAATCCATGAATTTTAGCTAAAAAATCAGGTTTGCCTGAAAAGTGTTCTAAATGCTCTAAATCGTCGAAATATGCAGTAAAATATCATTTTACGATATTTTTCCATTTTTTTTAATGCTTCATGTATTTCATATATTTTAGGCATTTCATATTTTTCAAATATTTTTTTAAAAATACCGAAAGCATTGAAAAAATCGAAAAATATGGTAAAATGATGTTTTACTGCATATTTCGACGATTTTCAGCATTTAGAGCACTTTTCAATTAAACCTTACTTCTTAGCTAATATACATGGATTTTCACACTTGAAATATTTATTGACACAATACTACTCTAAAATGTCATATTTAAGTTACTTTTAGCATAAAATTCAATTCCGTCAGTAATTCTAATAAAAAATTTTGAAAATCCATGAATTTTAGCTAAAAAATCAGGTTTGTCTGAAGTGATCTAAATGCTCTAAATCATCGAAATATGCAGTAAAACATCATTTTGCAATTTTTTTCGATTTTTTTCAATGCTTTTGGTATTTTTAAAAAATATGTGAAACATTCAAAATTATTTTTGAATTTCATGGAAATTTTATAGGCTTGTTGAAAAAAATGTAATATACTTTAAAATGTCGAAAAGGCACGAAAATTTCAATTCCATCAATAATTCTGATAAAAAAGTTTGAAGATCCATGAATTTTAGCTAAAAAATCAGGTTTGTCTCAAAAGTGATTTAAACGCTCTAAATCGTCGAAACATGCAGTAAAACATCGTTTTGCCATTTTTTCGATTTTTTCAATGATTTGCTATTTTTAAAAAATTTATGAAATATTTAAAATTATTTATGACTTTCATCGAAATTTTATGGGCTTTTTGAAAAATATGTAAATACTTTAAAATGTTGAAAATGCTCAAAAATTTCAATTCCATCAGTAATTCTTATAAAAAAGTTTAAAAATCCATGAATTTTAGCAAGAAAATCAGGTTTGACTGCAAAGTGTTCTAAATGCTCTAAATCGTCGAAATATGCAGTAATAGATCTTTTTGTCATATTTTTCGATTTTTACAATGCTTTCGCTATTTCTAAAAATATATGAAACATTCAAAATTATTTCTGAATTTCATCGAAATTTTATGGGCTTTTGGAAAAATATGTAATATACTTTAAAATGTTGAGAGACTCAAAAATTTCAATTACATCAGTAATTCCGATAAAAAATTTGAAAACCCATGATTTTTCGTTAAAAATCAGGTTTGTCTGAAGTGTTCAAAATGCTCTAAATCGTCGAAATATGCAGTAAAACATCATTTTGCCATATATTTCGATTTTTCAATGCTTTTGGTATTTTTAAAAAATATATGAAATATTTGAAATACCTAAAATATATGAAATACCAGAAGCATTCAAAAAAACGAAAAAAATGGTAAAAATAAGTTTTTACTGCATATTTTGATGATTTGGAGCATTTAGAACACTTTTCAGACAAATATGATTTTTTAGCTAAAATTCATGGATTTTCAAACTTTTTTATCATAATTACTGATGGAATTGAAATTTTCGACTCTTTTCAACATTTTAAAGTATATTACATATTTTGAAAAAGCCCACAAAATTTCGATGAAATTCAGAAAAAATTTTGAATATTTCATATATTTTTTAAAAACACCTGAAGCATTGGAAAAATTGAAAAATATGGTAAAATGATGTTTTACTCAATATTTCGACGATTTTCAGTATTTAAAGCACTTTTCAATTAAACCTTACTTTTTAACTAAAATACATTGATTTCACACTTGAAATATTTATTGACACAATACTACTCTAAAGTGAGATATTTTAGTTACTTTCAGCATAAAATTCAATTCCATCAGTAGTTCTGATAAAAAAGTTTGAAAATCCATGAATTTTAACTAAAAAATCAGGTTTGTCTGAAAAGTGTTCTAAATGCTCAAAGTCGTCGAAATATGCAGTAAAACATCATTTTGTTAGATTTTTCGATTTTTTCAATGCTTTTGGCATTTTGAGAAAAATACATGAAATATTCAAAATTATTTCTGAATTTCAAAATCAATGAATTTTAGCTAAAAAATCAGGTTTGTCTGAAAAGTGTTCTTAATGCTCTAAATCGTCGAAATATGCAGTAAAACATCATTTTGTCCAATTTTTCAATTTTTTTCAATGCTTTTGCTATTTTCAAAAAATATATGAAATATATGAAATACCTGAAATATATGAAATACCTGAAGCATTGAAAAAATTGAAAAATATGGTAAAATGATGTTTTACTGCATATTTCGACGATTTTCAGCATTTAGATCACTTTTCAATTAAACCTTACTTTGATTTTCACACAATACTACATTAAATGTCACATTTAAGTTACTTTCAGCATAAAATTAAATTCCATCAGCAATTCCGATAAAAAAGTTTGAAAATCCATGAATTTTAGCTAAAAAATCAGGTTTGTCTCAAAAGTGTTTTAAACGCTCTAAATCGTCGAAACATGCAGTAAAACATCATTTTGCCATATTTTTCGATTTTTTCAATGCTTTTGGTATTTTGAGAAAAATACATGAAATATTCAAAATTATTTCTGAATTTCATCGAAATTTTATGGGCTTTTTGAAAAATATGTAAAACACTTTAAAATGTTGAAAAGGCTCGAAAATTTCAATTCCATCAGAAATTCTGAGAAAAAAATTTCAAAATCCATGAATTTTAGCTAAAAAATCAGGTTTGTCTGAAAAGTGTTCTTAATGCTCTAAATCGTCGAAATATGCATTAAAACTTCATTTTTACCATATTTTTCGATTTTTTCAATGCTTCAGGTATTTCATATATTTTTTAAAACTACTGAAAGCATTGAAAAAATCGAAAAATATGGCAAAATGATGTTTTACTGCACATTTCGAGGATTTAGATCATTTAGAGCACTTTTCAGACAAACCTGATTTTTTAGCGAAAAATCATGGTTTTTCAAACTTTTTTACCAGAATTAATTATGGAATTGAAATTTTCGAGCCTTTTCAACATTTTAAAGCATATTACATATTTTACAAAAAAACCATAAAATTTCGATGAAATTCAGAAACAATTGAAAAAAATCGAGAAATATAAAAAAATGATGTTTTACTGCATATTTCGACGATTTTCAGCATTTAGAGCACTTCTCAATTAAACCTTTCGTTTTAACTAAAATACATGGATTTTCACACTTGAAATATTTATTGACGCAATACTACACTAAAATGTCATATTTAAATTACTCTCGGGTTAAAATTCAATTCCATCATTTTACCATATTTTTTTATTTTTTTAATGCTTCAGGTATTTTTAAAAAATATATGAAATATTCAAAATTATTTCGGAATTTCATGGAAATTTTATGAGCATTTCGAAAAATATGTAATACACTTTAAAATTCCATCAGTAATTCTGATAAAAAAGTTTGAAAATCCATGAATTTTAGCTAAAAAATCAGGTTTGTCTGAAAAGTGTTCTAACTGCTCCAAATCGTCGAAATATGCAGTAAAACATCATTTTTACCTTTTTTTCGATTTTTTCAATGCTTCATGTATTTCTTATATTGCAGGTATTTCATATACTTCATATATTTTTTAAAAATGCCAAAAGCATTGAAAAAATCGAAAAATATGGCAAAATGATGTTTTACTGCATATTTCGACAATTTTCAGCATTTAGACCACTTTTCAATTGAAATATTTATTGACACAATACTACACTAAAATGTCATATTTACTTTACTTTCATCATAAAATTAAATTCCATCAGTAATTCTGATAATAAAGTTTGAAAATCCATAAATTTTAGCTAAAAAATCAGGTTTGTCTCAAAAGTGTTCTTAATGCTCTAAATCGTCGAAATATGCAGCAAAACATCATTTTGTCCAATTTTTCGATTTTTTTTCAATGCTTTTGCTGTTTTTAAAAAATATATGAAATATTCAAAATTATTCCTGAATTTCATCGAAATTTTATGGGCTTTTTGAAAAATATGTAAAATACTCTAAAATGTTGAAAACGTTCAAAAATTTCAATTCCATCAGTAATTCTGATAAAAAAGTTTCAAAATCCATGAATTTTAGCTAGAAAATCACGTTTGTGTGAAAAGTGTTCTAAATGCTTCAAATTGTCGAAATATGCAGTAAGAAATCATTTTACCATATTTTTCGATTTTCTCAATGCTTCAGGTATTTCATATATTTCAGGTATTTCATATATTTCATATATTTTATAAAAATACCAAAAGCATTGAGAAAATCGAAAAATATGGGAAAATGAAGTTTTACTGCATATTTCGACGATTTAGAACATTTAGAACACTTTTCAGACAAACCTGATTTTTCAGCTAAAATTGATGGATTTTGAAACTTTTTTATCAGAATTATTGATGGAATTGAATTTCATGCCGAAAGTATCTTAAATATGACATTTTAGTGTAGTATTGTGTCATAAATATTTCAAGTTTGAAAATCAATGTAATTTAGCTAAAACATAAGGTTTAATTGAAAAATGCTCTAAATGTTGAAAATCGTCGAAATATGCAGTAAAACATCATTTTTTTATATTTCTCGATTTTTTTCAATGCTTCAGGTATTTTTAAAAATATATGAAATATTCAAAATTATTTCTGAATTTCATGGAAATTTTATGGGCTTTTTGAAAAATATGTAATATATTTTAAAATGTCGAAAAGGCTGGAAAATTTCAATTCCATAAGTAATTCTGATAAAAAGTTTGAAAATCCATGAATTTCAGCTAAAAAATCAGGTTTGTCTGAAAAGTGTTCTAAATGCTCCAAATCGTCGAAATATGCAGTAAAACATCATTTTTACCATATTTATCGATTTTTTTTCAATGCTTCATGTATTTCATATATTTCAGGTATTTCATATTTTTCATATATTTTTTAAAAAATACCAAAAGCATTGAAAAAATCGAAAAATATGGCAAAATGATGTTTTACTGCATATTTCGACGACTGAGAACATTTGGAACACTTTTCAGACAAATCTGATTTTTTACCGAAAAATCATGGATTTTCAAACTTTTTTACCAGAATTACTTATGGAGTTGAAATTTTCGAGCATTTTCAACATTTTAAAGTATGTTACATATTTAAAAAAAAAAACACAAAATTTCGATGAAATTCAGAAATAATTTTAAATATTTCATATATTTTTTAAAAATACCAAAATCATTGAAAAAAAACGAAAAATATGTTAAAATGATGTTTTCTGCATATATCGACAATTTTCAGCATTTAGTGCACTTTTTAATAAAACCTTTTTTTTTAACTAAAGTACAGGGATTTTCACACTTGAAATATTTATTGACACAATACTACACTAAAATGTCATATATAAATTACTTTCAGCATAAAATTCAATTCCATGAGTAATTTTGATAAAAAAGTTTGAAAATCCTGAATTTTAGCTAAAAATCAGGTTTGCCTGAAAAGTGTTCTAAATGCTCTAAATCGTCGAAATATGCAGTAAAATATTATTTTACCACATTTTTCGATTTTTTTTAATGCTTTAGTTATTTCATATATTTCAGGCATTTCATATTTTTCATATATTTTTTTAAAAATAATAAAAGCATTGAAAAAAATAAAAAAAATATGGCAAAATGATGTTTTACTGCATATTTCGACGATTTTCAGCATTTAGAGCACTTTTCAATTAAACCTTACCTTTTAGCTAAAATAAATGGATTTTCACACTTGAAACATTTATTGACACTACACTAAAATGTCATATTTAAGTTCCTTTCCGCATAAAATTCAATTCCATCAGTAATTCTGATAAAAAAGTTTGAAAATTCATGAATTCTAGCAAAAAAATCAGGTTTGTCTGAAAAGTGATCTAAATGCTCCAAATCGTCGAAATATTCAGTAAAACATCATTTTTCAATATTTTTCGATTTTTTCAATGCTTTTGGTATTTTTTTAAAAAATATATGAAATATATGAAATACCTGAAATATGTGAAATACCTGAAGCATTGAAAAAATCGACAAATATGGTAAAATGATGTTTTACTGCATATTTCGACGATTTTCAGCATTTAAAGCACTTTTCAATTAAACCTTACTTTTTAGCTAAAATACATGGATTTTCACACTTGAAAAATTTATTGACACAATACTACATTAAATGACACATTGAAGTTACTTTCAACATAAAAATCAATTCCATCAGTAATTCTGATAAAAAAGTTTGAAAATCATTGAATTTTAGCTAAAAAGTCAGGTATGACTCAAAAGGGTTTTAAACGCTCTAAATGGTCGAAATATGCAGTAAAACATCGTTTTGCCATATTTTTCGATTTTTTCAACGATCTTGGTATTTTTAAAAATATATGAAATATAAGAAATACCTGAAACATATGAATTACCTGAAGCTTGAAAAAATCTAAAAATATGGTAAAATGATGTTTTACTGCATTTTTTCGACGATTTCGAGCATTTAGAAAACTTTTCAGACAAAACTTATTTTTTAGATAAAATACATGGATTTTCACACTTGAAATATTTATTGTCACAGTACTACACTAAAATGTCATATTTAAGTTACTTTCAGCATAAAATTCAATTCCATCAGTAATTCTGATAGAAAAGTTTGAAAATCCATAAATTTTAGGTAAAAAATCAGGTTTGTCTGAAAAGTTATCTAAATGCTCTAAATCGTCGAAATATGCAGTAAAACATCATTTTGCCATATTTTTGGATTTTTTCAATGCTTTTGCTAATTTTAAAAAATATATGAAATATTCAAAATTATTTCTGAATTTCATCGAAATTTTATGGGCTTTTTGAAAAATATGTAAAATACTATAAAATGTTGAAAAGGCTGAAAAATTTCAATTCCATCAGTAATTCTGATAAAAAAGTTTCAAAATCCATGAATTTTAGCTAGAAAATCAGGTTTGTCTCAAAAGTGTTCTAAATGCTCTAAATCATCGAAATATGCATTAAAACTTCATTTTTACCATATTTTTCGATTTTTTCAATGCTTCAGGTATTTCATATATTTTTTAAAAATACTAAAAGCATTGAAAAAATCGAAAAATAGGGCAAAATGATGTTTTACTGCACATTTCGAGGATGTAGATCATTTTGAGCACTTTTCAGACAAACCTGATTTTTTAGCGAAAAATCATGGATTTTCAAACTTTTTTACAAGAATTAATTATTGAATTGAAATTTCCGAGCCTTTTCAACATTTTAAAGTATATTACATATTTTGCAAAATCCCATAAAATTTCGATGAAATTCAGAAACAATTTTGAATGTTTAACTGCATATTTCGACGATTTTCAGCATTTAGAGCACTTTTCAATTAAACCTTTCTTTTTAACTAAAATACATGGATTTTCACACTTGAAATCTTTATTGACACAATACTACACTAAATTGTCATATTTAAATTACTTTCGGCTTAAAATTCAATTCCATCATTTTACCATATTTTTCGATTTTTTTCAATGCTTCAGGTATTTTTAAAAAATATATGAAACATTAAAAATTATTTCGGAATTTCATGGAAATTTTATGAGCTTTTCGAAAAGTATGTAATACACTTGAAAATGTCGAGAAGCCTCGAAAATTTCAATTCCATCAGTAATTCTGATAAAAAAGTTTGAAAATCCATGAATTTTAGCTAAAAAATCAGGTTTGTCTCAAAAGCGTTTTAAACGCTCTAAATCGTCGAAACATGCAGTAAAACATCGTTTTGCCGTATTTTTCGATTTTTTCAATGATCTTGGTATTTTTAAAAATATATGATATATATGAAATACCTGAAACATTTGAAATACCTGAAGCGTTGAAAAAATCGAAAAATATGGTAAAATGATGTTTTACTGCATGTTTCGACGATTTCGAGCATTTAGAAAACTGTTCAGACAAAACTTATTCTTTAGCTAAAATACATGGATTTTCACACTTGAAATATTTATTGACACAATACTACACTAAAATTTAAGTTACTTTCAGCATAAAATTCAATTCCATCAATAATTCTGATAAAAAAATTCGAAAATCCATGAATTTTAGCTAAAAAATGAGGTTTGTCTGAAAAGTTATCTAAATGCTCTAAATCGTCGAAATATGCAGTAAAACATCATTTTGCCACATTTTTGGATTTTTTCAATGCTTTTGCAATTTTACAAAATATATGAAATATTCAAAATTATTTCTGAATTTCATCGAAATTTTATGAGCTTTTTGCAAAAATATGTAAAATACTTTAAAATGCTGAAAAGGCTCGAAAATTTTAATTCCATCAGTAATTCTGATAAAAATGTTTCAAAATCCATAAATTTTAGCGAAAAAATCAGGTTTGTCTGAAAAGTGTTCTTAATGCTCTAAATCATCGAAATATGCAGCAAAACATCATTTTGTCTAATTTTTCGATTTTTTCAATGCTTTTCCTATTTTTACAAAATATATGAAATATTCAAAATTATTTCTGAATTTCATCGAAATTTCATGGGGTTTTTGAAAAATATGTAACATACTTTAAGATGTCGAAAAGGCTCAAAAATTTATATTCCATCAGTAATTCTGATAAAAAAGTTTGAAAATCCATGAAATTTAGCTAAAAAACCAGGTTTGTCTGAAAAGTGTTCTAAATGCTCTAAATCGTCGAAATATGTAGTAAAATATCATTTTACCATATTTTTCGATTTTTCATATTGCTTCAGTTATTTCATACATTTCAGGCATTTCATATTTTTCATATATTTTTTTAAAAATACCAAAAGCATTGAAAAAATCGAAAAATACGGCAAAATGATGTTTTAGTGCATATTTCGAGGTTTTAGATAATTTAGAACACTTTTCAGACAAACCTGATTTTTTAGCGAAAAATCATGGATTTTCAAACTTTTTTATCAGAATTGCTAATGGAATTGAATTTTTCCAGGCTTTTCAACATATTAAAGTATATTACATGTTTTTCAAAAAGCCCATAAAATTTCGATAAAATTCAGTAATAATTTTGAATATTTCATATATTTTTTTTAAAAATACCAGAAGCATTGAAAAAATCGGAAAATACGGTAAAATGATGTTTTACTGCATATTTCGACGATTTTCAGCATTTAGAGCACTTTTCAAACAAACCTTACTTCTTAGTTAAATACATAGATTTTCACACTTGAAATGTATATTGACACAATTCTACTCTAAAATGTCATATTTAAGTTACTTTCAGCATAAAATTCAATTCCATCAGTAATTTTGATAAAAAAGTTTGAAAATCCATGAATTTTATCTAAAAAATCAGGTTTGTCTGAAAAGAGTTCTAAATGCTCTAAATCGTCGAAATATGCAGTAAAATATCATTTTACCATATTTTTCGATTTTTCATAATGCTTCAGTTATTTCATACATTTCAGGCATTTCATATTTTTCATATTTTTTTTAAAAATACCAAAAGCATTGAAAAAATCGAAAAATACGGCAAAATGATGTTTTAGTGCATATTTCGAGGTTTTAGATAATTTAGAACACTTTTCAGACAAACCTGATTTTTTAGCGAAAAATCAAGGATTTTCAAACTTTTTTACCAGAATTAATCATGGAATTGAAATTTTCGAGCCTTTTCAACATTTTAAAGTATATTATATATTTTTCAAAAAGCCTATAAAATTTCGATGAAATTCAGAAATAATTTTGAATATTTCATATATTTTTTAAAAATACCAAAAGCTTTGAAAAAATCGAAAAATATGGTAAAATGATGTTTAACTGCATATTTCGACGATTTTCAGCATTTAGAGCACTTTTCAATTAAACCTTTCTTTTTAACTAAAATACATGGATTTTCACACTTGAAATATTTATTGACACAATACTACACTAAAATGTCATATTTAAATTACTTTCAGTTTAAAATTCAATTCCATCAGTAATTTTGATAAAAAAGTTTGAAAATCCATGAATTTTAGCTAAAAAATCAGGTTTGTCTGAAAAGTGTTCATAATGCTCTAAGTCGTCGAAATATGCAGTAAAATATAATTTTACGATATTTTTCGATTTTTTTTAATGCTTCAGGTATTTCATATATTTTAGGCATTTCATATTTTTCATATATTTTTTTAAAATTACCGAAAGCATTGAAAAAATCGAAAAATATGGTAAAATGATCTTTTACTGCATATTTCGACGATTTTCAACATTTAGAGAACTTTTCAATTAAACCTTACTTCTTAGCTAAAATACATGGATTTTCACACTTGAAATATTTATTGACACAATACTACAATAAAATGTCATATTTAAGTTACTTTTAGCATAAAATTCAATTCCATCAATAATTCTAATAAAAAATTTTGAAAATCCATGAATTTTAGCTAAAAAATCAGGTTTGTCTGAAGTGATCTAAATGCTCTAAATAATCGAAATATGCAGTAAAACATCATTTTGCAATTTTTTTTCGATTTTTTTCAATGCTTTTGGTATTTTTAAAAAATATGTGAAACATTCAAAATTATTTTTGAATTTCATTGAAATTTTATGGGCTTGTTGAAAAAAATGTAATATACCTTAAAATGTTGAAAAGGCTCGAAAATTTCAATTCCATCAGTAAATCTGACAAAAAAGTTTGAAGAACCATGAATTTTAGCTAAATCGTCGAAATATGCAGTTAAACATCATTTTGCCATATTTTTGTAATTTTTCAATGCTTTTGCTATTTTTACAAAATATATGAAATATTCAAAATTATTTCTGAATTTCATCGAAATTTTATGGGCTTTTTGAAAAATATGTAAAATACTTTAAAATGTTGTAAATGCTCAAAAATTTCAATTCCATCAGTAATTCTGATAAAAAAGTTTCAAAATCCAGGAATTTTAGCAAGAAAATCAGGTTTGTCTGCAAAGTGTTCTAAATGCTATAAATCGTCGAAATATGCAGTAATAGATCTTTTTGTCATATTTTTCGATTTTTACAATGCTTTTGCTATTTTTAAAAATATATGAAACATTCAAAATTATTTCTGAATTTCATCGAAATTTTATGGGCTTTTGGAAAAATATATAATATACTTTAAAATGTTGAGAGGCTCAAAAATTTCAATTACATCAGTAATTCTGATAAAAAAGTTTGGAAACCCATGATTTTTCGTTAAAAATCAGGTTTGTCTGTAAAGTGTTCTAAATGCTCTAAATCGTCGAAATATGCAGTAAAACATCATTTTGCCATATTTTTGGATTTTTTCAATGCTTTTGCTATTTTTAAAAAATATATGAAATATTCAAAATTATTTCTGAATTTCATCGAAATTTTATGGGCTTTTTGAAAAATATGTAAAATACTATAAAATGTTGAAAATGCTCAAAAATTTCAATTCCATCAGTAATTCTGATAAAAATGTTTCAAAATCCATGAATTTTACGAAAATTTTCATAGTCTAAAGGGTTCTATGCAAAATCAAATCGAAAAGTATGGCAAAAGTAAGTATCATTTTAACATATTTTTGACAATGTTGGATTTCTGTATTTAAGCATTTGTATATTTCAGGTATTTCATTTATAATTTCACATTTTATTTTATAAAAAAATACAAAAGATTGAAACCTAAAAGAAAAATTTTTATGGCAAAATGAAATTACTTATTTGGACGATTTTCTGAAACTTTTTTAAAACTTTTCAGAAAGAAACCTATTTTTAGCTGAAATGGAATTGGATTTTGAAACTTTTTTATCAGAAATGATAATTAATTTCATGCTGAAAGTATCTTAAATAAGACATTTTAGTGTAGTATTGTGT
>NC_091334.1:335000-428634 GCF_038502225.1 Cherax quadricarinatus | reverse complement strand
ACAATACTACTCTAAAGTGTCATATTTTAGTTACTTTCAGCATAAAATTCAATTCCATCAGTAATTCTGATAAAAAAGTTTGAAAATCCATGAATTTTAGCTAAAAAATCAGGTTTGTCTGAAAAGTGTTCTACATGCTCTAAATCGTAGAAATATGCAGTAAAACATCATTTTGTTAGATTTTTCAATTTTTTCAATGCTTTTGGTATTTTGAGAAAAATTCTTGAAATATTCAAAATTATTTCTGAATTTCATCGAAATTCTATGGGCTTTTTGAAAAATATGTAAAACACTTCAAAATGTTGAAAAGGCTCGAAAATTTCAATTCCATCAGTAATTCTGATAAAAATGTTTCAAAATCCATGAATTTTAGCTAAAAAATCAGGTTTGTCTGAAAAGTGTTCTTAATGCTCTAAATCGTCGAAATATGCAGTAAAACATCATTTTGTCCAATTTTTCGATTTTTTTGCTGTTTTTAAAAAATATATGAAAGATTAAAATTATTTTTGAATTTCATCGAAATTTTATGTGCATTTTGAAAAATATGTAAAATACTTTAAAATGTTGAAAAGGCTCAAAAATTTCAATTATATCAGTAATTCTGATAAAAAAGTTTCAAAATCCATGAATTTTAGCTAGAAAATCAGGTTTGTCTCAAAAGTGTTCTAAATGCTCTAAATCATCGAAATATGCATTAAAACTTCATTTTTACCATATTTTTCGATTTTTTCAATGCTTCAAGTATTTCATATATTTTTTAAAAATACGAAAAGCATTGAAAAAATCGAAAAATATGGCAAAATGATGTTTTACTGCACATTTCGAGGATTTAGATCATTTAGAAAACTTTTCATACAAACCTGATTTTTTAACGAAAAATCATGGATTTTCAAACTTTTTTACTAGAATTAATTATGGAATTGAAATTTTTCGAGCCTTTTCAACATTTTAAAGTATATTACATATTTTTAAAAAAGCCCATAAAATTTCGATGAAATTCAGAAACAATTTTGAATATTTCATATAATTTTTAAAAAAATATATGAAAATGATGTTTAACTGCATATTTCGACGATTTTCAGCATTTAGAGCACTTCTCAATTAAACTTTTCTTTTTAACTAAAATACATGGATTTTCACACTTGAAATATTTATTGACACAATACTACATTAAATGTCACATTTAAGTTACTTTCTGCATAAAATTCAATTCCATCAGTAATTCTTATAAAAAAGTTTGAAAATCCATGAATTTTAGCTAAAAAATCAGGTTTGTCTGAAAAATGTTCTAAATGCTCCAAATCGTCGAAATATGCAGTAAAACATCATTTTCACCATATTTTTCGAATTTTTCAATGCTTCATTTATTTCTTATATTTCAGGTATTTCATATACTTCATATATTTTTTAAAAATACCAAAAGCATTGAGAAAATCGAAAAATATGGCAAAATGATTTTTACGGCATATTTCGACAATTTTCAGCATTTAGACCACTTTTCAATTAAACCTTACTTTTTAGCTAAAAAAAATATATGAAATATTCAAAATTATTCCTGAATTTCATCGAAATTTTATGGGCTTTTTGAAAAATATGTAAAATACTCTAAAATGTTGAAACGTTCAAAAATTTCAATTCCATCAGTAATTCTGATAAAAAAGTTTCAAAATCCTTGAATTTTAGCTAGAAAATCACGTTTGTCTGAAAAGTGTTATAAATGCTTCAAATCGTCGAAATATGCAGTAAGAAATCATTTTACCATATTTTTCCATTTTGTCAATGCTTCAGGTATTTCATGTATTTCAAGTATTTCATATATTTCATATATTTTATAAAAATACCTTTCTTTTTAACTAAAATACATGGATTTCCACACTTGAAATATTTATTGACACAATGCTACACTAAAATGTCATATATAAATTACTTTCTGCATAAAATTCAATTACATGAGTAATTTTGATAAAAACGTTTGAAAATCCTGAATTTTAGCTAAAAAATCAGGTTTGCGTGAAAAGTGATCTAAATGCTCTAAATCGTCGAAATATGCAATAAAACATCATTTTGCAATATTTTTCGAGTTTTTCAATGCTTTTGGTATTTTTTAAAAAAATACATGAAATATATGAAATACCTGAAATATGTGAAATACCTGAAGCATTGAAAAAATCGAAAAATATTGTAAAATGATGTTTTACTGCATATTTCGACGATTTTCAGCATTTAGAGCACTTTTCAATTAAACCTTACTTTTTAGCTAAAATACATGGATTCTCACACTTGAAACATTTATTGACACAATACTACATTAAATGTCACATTTAAGTTACTTTCAACATAAAATTCAATTCCATCAGTAATTCTGATAAAAAAGTTTGAAAATCATTGAATTTTAGCTAAAAAGTCAGGTTTGTCTCAAAAGTGTTTTAAACGCTCTAAATCGTCGAAATATGCAGTAAAACATCGTTTTGCCATATTTTTCGATTTTTTCAATGATCTTTGGTATTTTTAAAAATATATGAAATATAACAAATACCTGAAACATATGAAATACCTGAAGTTGAAAAAATCTAAAAATATGGTAAAATGATGTTTTACTGCATATTTCGACGATTTCGAGCATTTAGAAAACTTTTCAGACAAAACTTATTTTTTAGCTAAAATACATGGATTTTCTCACTTGAAATATTTATTGTCACAATACTACACTAAAATGTCATATTTAAGTTACTTTCAGCATAAAATTCAATTCCATCAGTAATTCCGATAAAAAAGTTTGAAAATCCATGAATTTTAGCTAAAAAATCAGGTTTGTCTGAAAAGTTATCTAAATGCTCTAAATCGTCGAAATATGCAGTAAAACATCATTTTGCCATATTTTTGGATTTTTTCAATGCTTTTGCTATTTTTAAAAAATATATGAAATATTCAAAATTATTTCTGAATTTCATCGAAATTTTATGGGCTTTTTCAAAAATATGTAAAATACTATAAAATGTTGAAAAGGCTGAAAAATTTAAATTCCATCAGTAATTCTGATAAAAATGTTTCAAAATCCATAAATTTTAGCTAGGAAATCATGTTTGTCTAAAAAGTGTTCTAAATGCATCAAATCGTCGAAGTATGCAGTAAGATATCATTTTACCATATTTTTCGATTTTTTCAATGCTTCCGGTATTTCATATATTTCAGGTATTTCATGTATTTCATATATTTTATAAAAATACCAAAAGCATTGAGAAAATCGAAAAATATGGCAAAATGAAGTTTTACTGCATATTTCGACGATTTAGAACATTTAGAACACTTTTCAGACAAACATGATTATTTAGCATAAATTGATGGATTTTGAAACTTTTTTATCAGAATTACTGATGGAATTGAATTTCATGCTGAAAGTATCTTAAATAAGACATTTTAGTGCAGTATTGTGTCAATAAATATTTCAAATTTGAAAATCAACGTGATTTAGCTAAAAAGTAAGATTTATTTGAAAAGTGCTCTAAATGCTGAAAAACGTCGAAATGTGCAGTAAAACATCATTTTACCATATTTCTCGATTTTTTCAATGCTTCAGGTATTTTTAAAAAATATATAAAATATTCAAAATTATTTTTGAATTTCTTCGAAATTTCATGGGCTTTTTGAAAATTATGTAACATACTTTAAGATGTCGAAAATCCTCAAAAATTTCAATTCCATCAGAAATTCTTATAAAAAAGTTTGAAAATCCATGAATTTTAGCTAAAATATCAGGTTTGTGTTAAAAGTGTTTTCAATGCTCCAAATCGTCGAAATATGCAGTAAAACATCATTTTATGCCATTTATTTCGATTTTTTCAATTCTTCATGTATTTCATTTATTTCAGGTATTTCATATTTTTCATACATTTTTTAAAAATACTAAAAGCATTGAAAAAATAGAAAAATATGGAAAAATGATGTTTTATTGCATATTTCGACGATTTAGAGCATTTAGAACACTTTTCAGATAAACCTGATTTTCTAGCTAAAATTCATGGATTTTCAAACTTTTTTACCAGAAATACTGATGGAATTGAAATTTTCGAGCCTTTTCAACATTTTAAAGTATAACATATTTTTTCAAAAAGCCCATAAAATTTCGATGAAATTCAGAAATAATTTTGAATACTTCATACATTTTATTAAAAATACCAAAACCATTGAAAAAATCGAAAAATTTGGTAAAATGATGTTTTACTGCATATTTCGACGATTTTCAGCATTTAGAGCACTTTTCAATTAAACCTTTCTTTTTAACTAAAATACATGGATTTTCACACGTGAAATATTTATTGACGCAATACTACACTAAAGTGTTATATATAAATTACTTTCAGCATAAAATTGAATTCAATGAGTAATTTTGATAAAAAAGTTTGAAAATCCATGAATTTTAGCTAAAAAACCAGGTTTGTCTGAAGTGATCTAAATGCTCTAAATCGTCGAAATATGCAGTAAAATATCATTTTACAATATTTTTCGATTTTTTTAATGCTTCAGGTATTTAATATATTTCAGGCATTTCATATTTTTCATATATATTTTTAAAAATACCAAAAGCATTAAAAAAAATCGAAAAATTTGGTAAAATGATGTTTTACTGCATATTTCGACGATTTTCAGCATTTAGAGCACTTTTCAATTAAACCTTACTTTTTAGCTAAAATATATGGATTTTCTCACTTGAAATATTTATTGACACAATACTACACTAAAATGTCATAATTAGTAATTCTCATAAAAAAAGTTTGAAAAAGTAAGGTTTATTTGAAAAGTGCTCTAAATGCTGAAAATCGTCGAAATATGCAGTAAAACACCATTTTACCATATTTTTCTATTTTTTCAATGCTTCAGGTAATTTAAAAAAATATATGAAATATTCAAAATTATTTCTGAATTTCATGGAAATTTTATGGGCTTTTTGAAAAATATGTAATATACTATGAAATGTCGAAAAGGCTCGAAAATTTCAATTCCATCAGTAATTCTGATAGAAAAGCTTGAAAATCCATGAATGTTAGCTAAAAAATCAGGTTTGTCTGAAAAGTGTTCTAAATGCTCCAAATCGTCGAAATATGCAATGCTTCATGTATTTCATATATTTCAGGTATTTCATATTTTTCATATATTTTTTAAAAATACCAAAAGCATTGAAAAAATCGAAAAATATAGCAAAATGATGTTTTACTGCATATTTCGACGACTTAGAGCATGTAGAACACTTTTCAGACAAACCTGATGTTTTAACGAAAAATCATGGATTTTCAAACTTTTTTACCAGAATTACTGATGGAGTTGAAATTTTCGAGCCTTTTCAACATTTTAAAGTATATTACATATTTTTCAAAAAGCCCCTAAAATTTCGATGAAATTCAGAAATAATTTTAAATATTTCATATATTTTTTTAAAAATACCAAAAGCATTAAAAAACTCGAAAAATATGGTAAAATGATGTTTTACTGCATATTTCGACGATTTTCAGCATTTAGAGCACTTTCCAATTAAACCTTGCTTTTTAGCTAAAACACATGGATTTTCACACTTGAAATATTTATTGACACAACACTACACTAAAATGTCATATTTAAGTTACTTTTGAGCATAAAATTCAATTCCATCAGTAATTTTGATAAAAAAGGGTGAAAATCCATGAATTTTAGCTAGCAAATCAGGTTTGTCTGAAAAGTGATCTAAATGCTCTAAATCATCGAAATGTGCAGTAAAACATCATTTTGCAATATTTTTCGATTTTTTCAATTGCTATGGTATTTTTAAAAAATATATAAAATATATTAAATACCTGAAATATATGAAATACCTGAAGCATTGAAAAAATCGAAAAATATGGTAAAATGATGTTAAACTACATCTTTCGACGATTTTCGGCATTTAGAGCACTTTTCAATTAAACCTTACTTTTTAGCTGAAATACATGGATTTTCACACTTGAAATATTTATTGACACAATACTACACTAAAATGTCATATGTAAATTATTTTCAGCATAATTTTGATAAAAAAGTTTGAAAATCCATGAATTTTAGCTAAAAAATCAGGTTTGCCTGAAAAGTGTTCTAAATGCTCTAAATCGTCGAAATATGCAGTAAAATATTATTTTACCATATTTTTCGATTTTTTTAGTGCTTCAGGCATTTCAAATATTTCAGGCATTTCATATTTTTCATTTATTTTTTAAAAAAATACCAAGAGCATTGAAAAAATCGAAATACATGGATTTTCACACTTGAAATATTTATTGACACAACACTACACTAAAATGTCATATTTAAGTTACTTTTGAGCATAAAATTCAATTCCATCAGTAATTTTGATAAAAAAGGGTGAAAATCCATGAATTTTAGCTAAGAAATCAGGTTTGTCTGAAAAGTGATCGAAATATGCAGTAAAATATTATTTTACCATATTTTTCGATTTTTTTTAGTGCTTCAGGCATTTCAAATATTTCAGGCATTTCATATTTTTCATTTATTTTTTAAAAAAATACCAAGAGCATTGAAAAAATCGAAATATATGGTAAAATGATGTTTTACTGCATATTTCGACGATTTTCAGCATTTAGAGCACTTTTCAATTAAACCTTACTTTTTAGCTGACATACATGGATTTTCACACTTGAAATATTTATTGTCACATTTAAGTAACTTTCAGCATAAAATTCAATTCCATCAGTAATTCTGATCAAAAAGTTTGAAAATCCATGAATTTTAGCTAAAAAATCAGGTTTGTCTTAAAAGTGTTTTCAACTCTCTAAATCGTCGAAATATGCAGTAAAACATCGTTTTGCCATAATTTTCAGCATAAAATTCAATTCCATCAGTAATTCTGATCAAAAAGTTTGAAAATCCATGAATTTTAGCTAAAAACTCAGGTTTGTCTTAAAAGCGTTTTCAACGCTCTAAATCGTCGAAATATGCAGTAAAACATCGTTTTCCCATAATTTTCGATTTTTTCAATGATCTTGGTATTTTTAAAAATATATAAAATATATGAAATGCCTGATACATATGAAATACCTGAAGCATTGAAAAAATCGAAAAATATGGTAAAATGATGTTTTACTGCATATTTCGACGATTTCGAGCATTTAGAACACTTTTCAGACAAAACTTATTTTTTAGCCAAAATACGTGGATTGTCTCACTTGAAATATTTATTGACACATTACTACACTAAAATGTCATATTTAAGTTACTTTCAGCATAAAATTCAATTCCATCAGTAATTCTGATAAAAACGTTTGAGAATCCATGAAATTTAGCTAAAAAATCAGGTTTGTCTGAAAAGTTATCTAAATGCTCTAAATCGTCGAAATATGCAGTAAAACGTCATTTTGCCATATATTTCGATTTTTCAATGCTTTTGGTATTTTAAAAAAAATATATGAAATATTTGAAATACCTAAAATATATGAAATACCAGAAGCATTGAAAAAAACGAAAAATATGGTAAAAATAATGTTTTACTGCATATTTTAACGATTTGGAGCATTTAGAACGCTTTTCAGACATATATGATTTTTTAGCTAGAATTCATGGATTTTCAAGTTTTTTTTATCAGAATTACTGATGGAATTGAAATTTTCGAGTCTTTTCAACATTTTAAAGTATATTACATATTTTGAAAAAGCCCATAAAATTTCGATGAAATTCAGAAAAAATTTTGAATATTTTATGTTTTTTAAAAACACCTGAAGCATTGGAAAAATTGAAAAATATGGTAAAATGATGTTTTACTCCATATTTCGACGATTTTCAGTATTTAGAGCACTTTTCAATTAAACCTTACTTTTTAACTAAAATACATTGATTTTCACACTTGAAATATTTTAGTTACTTTCAGCATAAAATTCAATTCCATCAGTAATTCTGATAAAAAAGTTTGAAAATCCATGAATTTTAGCTAAAAAATCAGGTTTGTCTGAAAAGTGTTCTAAATGCTCTAAATCGTCGAAATATGCAGTAAAACATCATTTTGTTAGATTTTTCGATTTTTTCAATGCTTTTGGTATTTTGAGAAAAATACATGAAATATTCAAAATTATTTCTGAATTTCATCGAAATTTTATGGGCTTTTAGGAAAATATGTAAAACACTTTAAAACGTTGAAAAGGCTCGAAAATTTCAATTCCATCAGTAATTCTGATAAAAAAGTTTCAAAATCCATGAATTTTAGCTAAAAAATCAGGTTTGTCTGAAAAGTGTTCTTAATGCTCTAAATCGTCGAAATATGCAGTAAAACATCATTTTGTCCAATTTTTCGATTTTTTTCAATGCTTTTGCTATTTTTAAAAAATATATGAAATATTAAAATTATTTCTGAATTTCATCGAAATTTTATGGGCTTTTTGAAAAATATGTAAAATACTTTAAAATGTTGAAAAGGCTTAAAAATTTCAATTCCATCAGTAATTCTGATAAAAAAGTTTCAAAATCCATGAATTTTAGCTAGAAAATCAGGTTTGTCTCAAAAGTGTTCTAAATGCTCTAAATCATTCGATTTTTTCAATGCTTCAGGAATTTCATATATTTTTTCAAAATACCAAAAGCATTGAAAAAATCGAAAAATATGGCAAAATGATGTTTTACTGCACATTTCGAGGATTTAGATCATTTAGAACACTTTTCAGACAAACCTGATTTTTTAGCGAAAAATCATGGATTTTCAAACTTTTTTACCAGAATTAATTGTGGAATTGAAATTTTCGAGCCTTTTCAACATTTTAAAGAATATTACATACTTTTCAAAAAGCCTATAAAATTTCGATGAAATTCGGAAACAATTTTGAATATTTCATATATTTTTAAAAAAATATATGAAAATGATGTTTAACTGCATATTTCGACGATTTTCAGCATTTAGAGCACTTCTCAATTAAACCTTTCTTTTTAACTAAAATACATGCATTTTCACACTTGAAATATTTATTGACACAATACTACACTAAAATGTCATATTTAAATTACTTTCGGCTGAAAATTGAATTCCATCATTTTACCATATTTTTCGATTTTTTCAATGCTTCAGGTATTTTTAAAAAATATATGAAATATTCAAAATTATTTCTGAATTTCATGGAAATTTTATGAGCTTTTCGAAAAATATGTAATATACTTTAAAATGTCGAAAAGGCTCGAAAATTTCAATTCCATCAGTAATTCTGATAAAAAAGTTTGAAAATCCATGAATTTTAGCTAAAAAATCAGGTTTGTCTGAAAAGTGTTCTAAATGCTCCAAATCGTCGAAATATGCAGTAAAACATCATTTTCACCATATTTTTCGATTTTTTATGTGCTTCATGTTTTTCTTATATTTCAGGTATTTCATATACTTCATATATGTTTTAAAAATACCAAAAGCATTGAAAAAATCGAAAAATATGGCAAAATGATGTTTTACTGCATATTTCGACAATTTTCAGCATTTAAACCACTTTTCAATTAAACCTTACTTTTTAGCTAAAATACATGGATTTTCACACTTGAAATATTTATTGACACAATACTACACTAAAATGTCATATTTAAGTTACTTTCAGCATAAAATTCAATTCCATCAGTAATTCTGATAAAAAAGTTTGAAAATCCATGAATTTTAGCTAAAAAATCAGGTTTGTCTGAAAAGTGATCTATATGTTCTAAATCATCGAAATATGCAGTAAAACATCATTTTGCAATATTTTTCGATTTTTTTTCAATTCATTTGGTATTTTTAAAAAAAATATATGAAATATATGAAATAACTGAAATATATGAAATACCTGAAGCATTGAAAAAATTGAAAAATATGGTAAAATGATGTTTTACTGCATAATTCGACGATTTCAGCAATTAGAGCACTTTTCAATTAAACCTTACTTTTTAGCTAAAATACATGGATTTTCACACTTGAAATATTTATTGACACAATACTACGTTAAATGTCACTTTTAAGTTACTTTCAGCATAAAATTCAATTCCATCAGTAACTCTGATAAAAAAGTTTGAAAATCCATAAATTTTAGCTAAAAAATCAGGTTTGTCTCAAAAGTGTTTTAAAATTATTTCTGAATTTCATCGAAATTTTATGGTTTTTTTTTGAAAAATATGTAACATACTTTAAAATGTTGTAAAGGCTCGAAAATTTCAACTCCATCAGTAATTCTGGTAAAAAAGTTTGAAAATCCATGATTTTTCGGTAAAAAATCAGGTTTGTCTGAAAAGTTTTCTAAATGCTCTGAGTCGTCGAAATATGCAGCATAAGATCATTTTGCCATATTTTTTCGATTTTTTCAATGCTTTTGGTATTTATAAAAAAATATGAAATATATGAAATACCTGAAATATATGAAATACATGAAGCATTGAAAAAATCGAAAAATATGGTAAAAATGATGTTTTACTGCATATTTCGACGATTTGGAGCATTTAGAACACTTTTCAGACAAACCTGATATTTTAGCTAAAATTCATGGATTTTCAAACTTTTTTATCAGAATTACTTATGGAATTGAAATTTTCGAGCCTTTTCGACATCTTAAAGTATGTTACATATTTTTCAAAAAGCCCATGAAATTTCCATGAAATTCAGAAATAATTTTGAATATTTCATATATTTTTCAAAAATACCTGAAGCATTGAAAAAATCGAGAAATATGGTAAAATGATGTTTTACTGCACATTTCGACGATTTTCAGCATTTAGAGCACTTTTCAAATAAACCTTACTTATTAGCTAAATTACGTTGATTTTCAAACTTGAAATATTTAATGACACAATAGTACACTAAAATGTCTTATTTAAGATACTTTCAGCATGAAATTCAATTCCATCAGTAATTCTGAAAAAAAGTTTCAAAATCCATCAATTTTAGCTAGAAAATCAGGTTTGTCTGAAGTGTTCTAAATGTTCTAAATCGTCGAAATATGCACTAAAACTTCATTTTGCCATATTTTTCGATTTTCTCAATGCTTTTGGTATTTTTATAAAATATATGAATTATATGAAATACCTGAAATATATGAAATACCTGAAGCATTGAAAAAATCGAAAAATATGGTAAAATGATATCTTACTTCGACGATTTGATGCATTTAGAACACTTTTCAGACAAACATGATTTTCTAGCTAAAATTCATGGATTTTGAAACTTTTTTATCAGAATTACTGATGGAATTTAAATTTTTCAGCATTTTTCAACATTTTTATAGTATTTTACATATTTTTCAAAAAGCACATAAAATTTTGATGAAATTCAGAAATAATTTTGAATATTTCATATATTTTTTACAAATAGCAAAAGCATTGAAAAAATCCAAAAATATGGCAAAATGATGTTTTACTGCATATTTCGACGATTTAGAGCATTTAGATAACTTTTCAGACAAACCTGATTTTTTAGCTAAAATTCATGGATTTTCAAGCTTTTTTATCAGAATTACTGATGGAATTGAATTTTATGCTGAAAGTAACTTAAATATGACATTTTAGTGTAGTATTGTGACAAATATTTCAAGTGTGAAAATCCATGTATTTTAGCTAAAAAATAAGTTTTGTCTGAAAAGTTTTCTAAATGCTCGAAATCGTCGAAATATGCAGTAAAACATCATTTTACCATAATTTTCGATTTTCATATGTTTCAGGTATTTCTTATATTTCATATATTTTTAAAAATACCAAGATCATTGAAAAAATCGAAGAATATGGCAAAACGATGTTTTACTTCATATTTCGACGACTTAGAGCGTTTAAAACACTTTTGAGACAAACCTGATTTTTTAGCTAAAATTCATATATTTTCAAACTTTTTTATCAGAATTACTGATGGAATTGAATTTTATGCTGAAAGTAACTTCATTGTGACATTTAATGTAGAATTTTGTCAATAAATATTTCAAGTGTGAAAATCCATGTATTTTAGCTAAAAAGTAAGGTTTAATTGAAAAGTGCTCTAAATGCTGAAAATCGTCGAAATATGCAGTAAAACATCATTTTACCATATTTTTCAATTTTTTCAATGCTTCAGGTATTTCATATATTTCAGGTATTTCATATATTTCATATATTTTTTTTAAAAATACCAAATGCATTGAAAAAATCGAAAAATATTGCAAAATGATGTTTTACTGCATATTTCGATGATTTAGAGCATTTAGATCACTTTTCAGACAAACCTGATTTTTTAGCTAAAATTCATGGATTTTCAAACTTTTTTATCAGAATTACTGATGGAATTGAATTTTATGCTGAAAGTAACTTAAACATGACATTTTAGTGTAGTATTGTGTCAATAAATATTTCAAGTGTGAAAATCCATGTATTTTAGCTAAAAAGTAAGGTTTAATTGAAAAGTGGTCTAAATGCTGAAAATTGTCGAAATATGCAGTAAAACATCATTTTTCCATATTTCTCTATTTTTTCAATGATTTTGGTATTTTTCAAAAATATATGAAGTATATGAAATACCTGAAATATAAGAAATACTTGAAGCATTGAAAAAAATCGAAAAATTTAAAAATATTTTATATATTTTTTAAAAACACCTGAAGCATTGGAAAAATTGAAAAATATGGTAAAATGATGTTTTACTCCATATTTCGACGATTTTCAGTATTTAGAGCACTTTTCAATTAAACCTTACTTTTTAACTAAAATACATTGATTTTCACTCTTGAAATATTTATTGACACAATACTACTCTAAAGTGTCATATTTTAGTTACTTTCAGCATAAAATTCAATTCCATCAGTAATTCTGATAAAAAAGTTTGAAAATCCATGAATTTTAGCTAAAAAATCAGGTTTGTCTGAAAAGTGTTCTACATGCTCTAAATCGTCGAAATATGCAGTAAAACAAAACGATCATTTTGCTATTTTTAAAAAATATATGAAAGATTAAAATTATTTTTGAATTTCATCGAAATTTTATGAGCATTTTGAAAAATATGTAAAATACTTGTCTCAAAAGTGTTCTAAATGCTCTAAATCGTCGAAAAATGCAGTAAAACATCATTTTGCCATATTTTTCGATTTTTTAATGTTTTTTTTCTTTGAAAAAATATATGTAATATTCAAAATTATTTCTGAAAAATTTTTCAAGCATTTTTTTTTTAAATTGAAAATTTTTAATAAAAATATGTGTTAACAAAGTACTTCAGAAGAATTTCATAATTTAGCTTACTTTTAACATAAAATTGAGTTGCAGCAGTGACTCGGATTAAAAATTGTGAAAATCTATGTATTTTAGTTAAAAAATAAGGTTTCTCAAAAAAAGCATTCAATAACCTCTAAATCGTCGAAATATGCAATAAAATGTCCTATTAGCATATTTTTGAGTTTCTAAAAGTTGCATGTATTTTTCAAATAATATATGAAAAATTCAAAAGCATTATATATTTTAATGTCTTCAAGTGCGATTTTTTTTTAAATTTTTAAAAAAATATAAATGTCGAAAAATAATCGACATTCATATATTTTTTGTCTATTCTGACGATTCAAGGCCTTTTCAAGGAGTTTTGAAAAAAAATCAGAATTTTTATTAAAAATATTTGGTGACAAAGTACTTCAGAAGAATCCCACAATTCAGCTTACTTTTAGCGTAAAATTCAATTGCAAGAGTGACTGATTAAAAAGTGCGAAAATCCATGTATATTAGCTAAAAATTGAGGTGTGTCTAAAAAGCGTTCAAAACCCTCTAATTTGTCAAAACATGCAATAAAACACAATTTTAGCAGATTTTTTTTATTTTTTTAGTGTTGCAAGTATTTTTAAAATAATATATGAAAAATTCAAAAGCATTCTATATTTTATTGACTTTTAGTGCGATTTTTCTAAAAATATGTAAAACAAGTATAAACGTTGAAATATAATCGAAATTCATATTTTTTCCCTATTCCGACAATTCTAGGCCTTTTCAATTAGTTTTTGAAAATATTGAGAATTTTTTTTTAAATGTGTTTAGAAAGCACGTCGCAAAAAAATTATATTTTAACTTACATTTAGCATAAAAATCAATTGCAGCAGTAATTCTCATCAAAAAGTGTGAAAATCTATGCTTTATTTAGAAAATGATGTTTGTCAGAAAAGTGTTCAAAACTTTCTAATTCATTGAAGTATTCATGAAAACACAATTTAAGCATATTTTTCAGCGTGTTTTAGAGATTGAAGTATTTAAAAATAAATATATGAAATATTTAGTGGGATTTTTTAAAAATATGCAATGAATTGATAAATGTTGTAAAATGAACGAAAAACACATTTTTCTCCGTATATCGACGATTCAAGCTATAGCCATCACTTTGTTTTTTTAAAAATTGATAAGTTTTATTAAAAATATGTGTTGATAAAGTACTTCACAAAATATGTACAATTTAGATTGCTTTTAACATAAATTTGAATTGCAGGAGTACTGATGAAATAGTGTGAAAATCTATGTATTTTAGCTAAAAAATGATGTTTGTAAGAAAAGCGTTGAAAACGCTCTAAATACTCTAAATATGCAACAAAACACAATTTAAGCACATTATTTTGATTTTGTTAGTGTTTCACATATTTTTTAAAGAATGTATGATATATTCAAAGTTATGATTGACTTGATCAACTTTTACTGTGATTTTTTAACAATATGTGTGTGAGGGAAAAGTTCAATAGATAGGAATAGAGAGGGAGTATATAGTAACAATAGTTTCATTGCCGGCTACTTTTTAAGGTAGGGTAAGTCAAGCTCCCACTATTCCCGCCTTTTTTCCCCCTCCCCGAAAGTGACAGTTTCATTGCCGGCTACTTGTTAAGGTAGGGTAAGTCAAGCTCCTGCCTTTTCTCCCCCACCCCTAAAGTGATAGTTTGATTGCCGGCTGCTTGTTAACGTAGGGTCAGTCTAGCTCCCACTATCCCTTCCCCTCCCTTCTCCCCCCCCCGAAAGGTGACGTGTGTGGCTCTGGTCAAACAGTAAATCACTCGACTCACTGCTCCCAACACTACTGTAAGTACATGCCTGCCTTGTATTCTAGTGGATTTATTGGTTGAAAGCGTCACTTTTGACCAATAATAAACTTAGTCCTTTCAGTCTTGCTCTAGGTTGACTGTTGTAATAATCACCACATCTTTTGGGTATTGTACTTACCATGGAGAGTTATTTCTTAAGCAGTGGGTAACCTGTCTATCTTTTCAGCTTGGATGACAGAGAGGGTCACCTGTCAATCAACGAGGAGAACGGATGGAGAAGGACTAACGTCCAGAGACTTCCCCATTTTGGATCTAATTACCGTGCACCTGTATGAAATTGCAGGACGTAACCCCACATCATTGCGGCGGTAAAGAACCTGCTTTCCTGTCATCTGGATAAAATACTCACGGCGATACCCTGTGAAGAACTAGCCGGTGGTGGTCACCAACACCTGCGACCCCCCCCCCACATCAGCAACGGCTACGATTTCAACAGCAGTGTCACCAACACCAGACACCCCTATATATATTAGCGTTGAGTTCAAATGTTATTTTATTCATTTCATTTTTCATTTTTCTTTCAAATAGGATGTACCTGTCATGTTTTATTGTTTTATGTTTGCTTTAATAAATAATAAAGTGTTTATCTTTGTTAATTATTATTTTGTTTTCTCTTCATTAATTTTCCTGAGGAGGAGCCAGCTTTGGAAATACTGTCTGAAGTTATTACAGAGCTGAGTAAGCTTTCACCAGTGGCGACCCTGCCAGGATACAAGTCGACAGAATCAAGATTCAATTCCATCTCGAATCTACCATTGGAACTTCAACGCTGCATACCACAGACGGTTACCACCAGCCATGAGTTATCATTCTCTATGGTAGGACTACAGTACAGGTATTTAGAAGATTTGGTGATTGTTATAGTCTCAATTTATTGTAAGTCAAGTCAGGCAGGATATAATAGTTAATTCTGCCACGTTTCTTGTGAGCTTGAAACACTTTGGAGGATTAGACTCTAGGGACCCGAGATTTTCCAGTGACAACTTGTTTCATTGAGCTCTTCATTATATCAAGGGAACTGACATAGGACACTCTTGATTTGTTGGTGAGAAGATTGGATGGTCAAGTGACCCCATTCTACTTACTGTTTGCTCGGAGCCGGCATAGACCCTTTCGTTTTCATTAATACATATTGTTTAATTGAAGCAGGGATCGAGCCCTCTGGTTTATTTACAGTTTGAGCGGAGCAGGAATTGAACCCTCTGTTTTCTTTAATACCCGTTTCATTTCCTCTGATAGTTTAAGTTATTCTTGCAAGCATGGAGGAATACCAGTTTTGGATGAACGCTGGAAATAAGTTAGGAATAACAGGGAAAAATTTAGAAACTTTCATTAGTGCTAAGATCCAGGAAAGACTTGAAAGAGAGAGAATTGAGAGAGAAGAAAGACAGTTAGAAAGGGAAAGAGAAGAGAATAAGGAGAGAGAGAGAATTGAAAGAGAAGAGAAAAGAGAGAGAGAGAGAATTGAAAGAGAAAGCCAAGAAAGACAGTTAGAAAGAGGGCGCGAAGACAAAAAAAAGAGCGTGATAGACTTGATCGTGAGGAAAGAGCTAGAGAATGTGAGGAAAGAGCTAGAGAGCATGAGTTAATAGAGAGGGAAAAGGCTCGCGAGCTCGAAAAATCTCGCCTTGAATTAGAGAATAAAAAGATAACTTTCTCACAACAGCAATTAGATGAAGGAGTAAAGGAACAACGTGCAGCTAGTGCACATATTCCAACACCTAATTTACCTCCCTTCACAGAGGGGGAAGACATAACTTCATACATTATCAGGTTTGAAAATACCACTACCCTCTGTGAATGGCCTGCTTATACCTGGGCTTCCAGGTTAGGAATGTTATTTTCTGGTACTGCTTTGAATATCTATGCAACTTTGTCGCAAGATATCATATGTAATTATAACCTACTGAAGAAGGCAATTCTTAAAGCATATAAAAAAACCACTAATTCTTACAGGAAAGATTTCAGGTATGCCACCTTACAGCTTGGCCAGAACTTTCAGCAGTTACAGGTAACACTCTTTCGTTTGTTCGACTTTTGGATAGAAAGTTCAGGAATTGATCGCAGTTATGAATCTCTTAGAGACTTCATGGTTGCTGACCAGTTCCTGACAGCTCTTCCCCATCAGATACGAACATTCATCAGAGAACGTAACCTGATTAAAGCTGAGGAAGTTGCTGAGGCTGCTGACCTGTATGCTGAGGCTCACAATTCCTATAAAGACCTAAAGGGATCGAACCCTAAGGGCAAGGGTTTATCAGACCTTAAGAAATCAAAACCTCTAGTGGAAAGTAAAATGACTTTTATTCCTGTTTGTCATTTGTGTGGTGTTAAGGGACATAAACATCCAGATTGTCCTTCTAAGAAGGTCCAAAAAGTTGGAAGATGTTTTAAAGACTGTAATGACCAAGCACCCTTCTGTTCAGGAACAGTTAATGGACTTAATGTATCTACCATTTTACAAGACACTGGATGCACATGTATAGTCATTTCTGATAAGCTGTTCCCTAACATTAAAGAAACTCATTCCTCTGCTATACTTTCAGACTACTTGGGCCGTACGGACACTTTTCCTACCATCCGTTGTTACATTAGGTCTAAATGGTTCACAGGTTGGTCTGAAGCTGTACTAGCTCCCATCACTTCTTGCTCCGTACTAATAGGTAATGTAAAAGGTGCCATTCTTCCTTCTGAGGTTGACCTTTCATCACCAAAGATGGACATAGGTGTTTCAGATCCTCTTCCTGTAGAGTCGGAGAAGCCCCTCGAAAGTTCAGATGAGACAATGTCTCGTGAGATTCATGTGGAATTAAAAACCAGTGATGCTACTCTCGAAAGCGAGGTAGTAGGATCACCGGTTCACTTGTTAGATGAAAGTGAAGATATCACCTCCGATACCATAAATGTCTTGACTAGGGCTCAGACCAAAGCCCATGCTTCCCCTACTGTCCATCCTTTGATTTTCCCTGACTTTAAGCCTTTAGACATATCGAAGGACTCCTTTGTCAATTTACAACGTAATTGCCCTTCTCTTCAGAATTGCCATAATGCCGCTAAACAAAATCAAGTTATCCAAAGGAAAAACTTTTCATATAAATTTGAATATATAAAAGGTATCTTGTACAAGTCAGTATTCAAATTAAATTCAGACGAGATAGACTATTCCATCTTAATTGTTCTAAGTCAATGCAGAGAGACTATTCTTAAAATGGCTCATGACCTGCCAGTGGCCGGACATTTCTCGCATCGTAAAACCTTAAATAAAATTAGGGAAACCTATTTTTGGCCAAAAATATCATCAGATGTCACTACCTATTGTAGATCGTGTAAACTTTGCCAACTGTCATCCTCCCGAGGTACCAGGCGAGTACCTATGGTCAAAATGCCAATCTTTACGGTACCTTTCGAAAGAGTAGCTATTGACATCGTTGGTCCTTTAGCTCCACTTTCATCTGGGGGACATAGATATATATTAACATTAGTTGATTATGCTTCGAATTTCCCTTAAGCCGTTCCCTTAAAGACCATAACTACTACTGAGGTGGCTGAAGCCCTTTTGTCCATCTTCTCCAGAGTGGGCATCCCTAGAGAAATTTTGTCTGACCGTAGGACACAATTCACATCTGACTTAATGCAACATCTATACCAACTTCTGGGAGTGAAGCCTCTCTTCACCACACCCTATCATCCCAGCTGTAATGGGAGGATTGAGCGCCAGCATTCGATTCTCAAGTCCATTTTAAGGAAACTTTGCTCCCTTAAACCTAAGGAGTGGCATCGTTATCTACCCTGTGCTTTGTTTGCCACGAGGGAAGTTCCCAGTGACTCTTTGGGTTTTTCACCTTTTGAACTTCTCTATGGTAGACAGGCCAGAGGTCCACTGGCCATCCCTCATGACTTATGGACTAATGAGGAGGTAAATGCTGAGGTTCAGTCTTCTTACCAGTTTCTCCTTGACCTTAGATCTAAACTTGAGGAGACCTCTGACATAGGTTCGAAAAACCTAAGCTTGTCATTGGACCAGTACAAAACCCATTTTGACTCCAAAAGTCAGAGGAGAAGTTTTAAAGTAGGTGATGAAGTTCTTGTACTTTTGCCTATCAAGTCAAATAAATTATTAGTAGCATGGAACGGTCCATATAAAGTATTAAAAATTTGTGGGAAAGTTGACTACCTCATAGAAGTCAAGGGGAAACCTAAGCTTTATCATATCAACATCCTTAAGAAATATTACCGAAGAAATTCGGTTAACTGCCTTAACAACTTTGACTTAGTTTTTCCACACGAACTTGATAAGACAACTGAAGAATGTAAAGTGTGCGTAATTGACACCTCTAACTTAGACTATGATGAAGAACTACATTACTTGGTGACTTTTGACCACTCGGACGCAACCAACATTAATGTTAATGAATCTTTGGATGACCATAAGAGACATGAACTACTTCAATGTGTGAGTAACTTTTCAGACGTCTTTACTGATATTCCAGGTGTTACCTCCACGGTAGTCCATAAGATTGACTTAGTGACGGACAATCCTATCAAACGAAAATTATACCTAGTTCCAGTTCACCTTAGGGATGCATTTGACCGAGAGGTAGACAAATTATTAAAACTAAAGATCATTGAACCTTCAGTATCTTCATATTGTTCACCAGTAGTCATGGTTAAGGAGGATAATTCATATAGACTTGCTATTGACTTCAGAGGCCTTAATGCTATAACTCGGTGGGATGCTGAGCCTATGCCCTTAATAGATAGCGATCTACACAAATTTTATGACGCTTCCTTCTTTTCAGAGATTGATATTGCGCAGGCATATCATCAAGTAATGTTAGATCCTTCTTCTAAACAGTACACCGCTTTTCCTACACACCAAGGACTGATGCAATATAGAACTATGTCCTTCGGTTTGGTAACTGCCTGTGCTACCTACGTGAGACTGATGAGAAAGGTCTTGGGTAATATGCCAAATGTTTCAGTTTATTTTCATAACATTTACGTAATGACATCCACGTGGGGCGAACATATCCAAACATTAACATCAGTTTTGCGTAGGTTACGCTCACATGGCATCACTGCCAAGCCGAAGAAATGCTTCCTTGGGTATAACAAGATTAGATATCTTGGACTGATACTTTCTAATAACTCTCTGCAGCCTCTCCCCAGTAAGATCAAAGCTTTATTAGAATTTGAATTCCCCAAAACCAAGAAGCTCATGCGTAGTTTTCTTGGTTCCGTAAATTTTTATGCACGGTTTATCCCGAACCTTACTGATCTTACAGGCATCTTATCGGACTTCCTTAAAAAGTCTGTGAAGGAACCTCTTGAACTTTCTGACGTAGCTCGGGAAAAGTTTAATGAGATTAAAAGTATCTTTTCGAAAGACCCTATACTTAAGATTTCAGATATTAATAAAACATTTTGTTTAAGAACTGATGCCTCCAATACTGGCTTAGGTGCGGTGTTACTACAATACCATGATGGTACTCCCTTCCCTGTATGCTTCCTAAGCCAGAAACTCCTTCCCGCAGAAACAAGATACTCCACTGTAGAAAAGGAATGTTTGGCTCTTGTGTGGGGTATCTCCAAACTTAAATTTTATTTGCTGAGAAAAGAATTCATTTTAGAAACGGACCACAAACCTATGATATACCTAGAAACTTTTAAGGGAACCAACAGTCGTCTCTTGAGGTGAACATTGGCACTCCAGGCTTTTAAGTTCCATATTGTGTATATCAATGGTTCATCCAATTATTTCTCTGACTGGTTAAGTCATGACAGTCAGTAGAAGATTTCTTGCCTTACGCGATTTCCACATGTTAGAACTTTTTCCTCGCCTATTCTTCTTATACTCCTTGACTATAAGTCTTGGTATGAGAGAGTGTGAGGGAAAAGTTCAATAGATAGGAATAGAGAGGGAGTATATAGTAACAATAGTTTCATTGCCGGCTACTTTTTAAGGTAGGGTAAGTCAAGCTCCCGCTATTCCCGCCTTTTTTCCCCCTCCCCGAAAGTGATAGTTTCATTGCCGGCTACTTGTTAAGGTAGGGTAAGTCAAGCTCCCGCCTTTTCTCCCCCACCCCTAAAGTGATAGTTTGATTGCCGGCTGCTTGTTAACGTAGGGTCAGTCTAGCTCCCACTATCCCTTCCCCTCCCTCTTCCCCCCCCCGAAAGGTGACGTGTGGGGCTCTGGTCAAACAGTAAATCACTCGACTCACAGCTCCCAACACTACTGTAAGTACATGCCTGCCTTGTATTCTAGTGGATTTATTGGTTGAAAGCGTCACTTTTGACCAATAATAAACTTAGTCCTTTCAATCTTGCTCTAGGTTGACTGTTGTAATAATCACCACATCTTTTGGGTATTGACCTTACCATGGAGAGTGATTTCTTAAGCAGTGGGTAACCTGTCTATCTTTTTAGCTTGGATGACAGAGAGGGTCATCTGTCAATCAACGAGGAGAACGGATGGAGAAGGACTAACGTCCAGAGACTTCCCCATTTTGGATCTAATCACCTGTGCACCTGTATGAAATTGCAGGACGTAACCCCACATCATTGCAGCGGTAAAGAACCTGCTTTCCTGTCATTGGGATAAAATACTCACGGCGATACCCTGTGAAGAACTAGCCGGTGGTGGTCACCAACACCTGCGACCCCCCTCACATCAGCAATGGCTACGATTTCAACAACAGTGTCACCAACACCAGACACCCCTATATATATTAGCGTTGAGTTCAAATGTTATTTTCTTCATTTCATTTTTCATTTTTCTTTCAAATAGGATGTAACTGTCATGTTTTATTGTTTTATGTTTGCTTTAATAAATAATAAAGTATTTATCTTTGTTAATTATTATTTCGTTTTCTATTCATTAATTTTCCTGAGGAGGAGCCAGCTTTGGTAATACTGTCTGAAGTTATTACAGAGCTGAGTAAGCCTTAACAATGTGAAATATTGATGAATGTTGAAAAATCATCGAAAATCATATTTTTTGATATATTTCGAGGATTCAAGGCTTTTTCAAGCATTTTTTTCGAAAAATTGAAAAATTTTATTAAAAATATGTGTTAACAGAGTACTTTACAAGAATTTCATAATTTAGGTTACTTTTACCATAAAATTCAATTGCAGCGGTGACTTGCTAAAAAGTGCGAAAATCCATGTATTTTAGCTAAAAAAGTGAGGTTAGTCAAAAAAGCGTTCAAAACCCTCTAAATCGTCGAAATATGCAATAAAAGATACTTTTAGCAGATTTTTGTGAATTTTTTATTGTTGCAAGTATTTTTAAAATAATATAAGAAAAAATCCAAAGCATTATACATTTTATCAACTTTAGGTGCGATGTTTTAAAAAATATGTAAAATGTTTATAAATGTTGAAAAATAATCGAAAATCATATTTTTTCCCTATTCCGACGATCCAAGGTCTTTTCAAGGAGTTTTTGAAAATATTAAGATTTTTTTTTTTCAAATATGTATTGAGAAAGCACGCCACAAAAATATTATGTTTTTGCTTACTTTTAGCATGAAATTCAATTGCAGCAGCAATTCTGATTTAAAAAGTGTGGAAATCCATGTTTTATCTAGAAAATGATGTTCGTCAGCAATTCAAGCTATTATGAGCATTTTTTTTTTTTTGACAAATTTTATAAATTTTATTAAAAATATGTGTTGATAATGTACTTCACAAAAAATGTATAATTTAGATGACTTTTAACATAAATTTCAATTGCAGCAGTACTTCTAATTAAAAAGTTTTAAAATCTATGTGTTTTAGCTAAAAAAATGATGTTTGTAAGAAAAGCGTTGAAAATGCTCTAAATCGTCGAATTCTGCAATAAAACAAAATTTAAGAATATTATGTTGAATCTTTTAGTGTTTCACGTATTTTTTTTTAGAAAATATGTGAAATATTCAAAATTATTATTGACTTGATCGACTTTTATTGCGATTTTTTTTAAATAAACAAAATATTGATTTAAGTTGAAAAATCATTCAAAATCATATATCTTCCCATATTTAGACGATTCATGGGTTTTTCAAGCATTTTTTGAAAAAAAGGGAATTTTTATTAAAAATATGTGTTGACAAAGCACTTCAGAAGAATTTCATAATTTAGCTTACTTTTAGCATAAAATTCAATTGCAGCAGTGACTCTGATTAAAATGCGTTCAAAAGCCTCTAAATCGTTGAAATATGCAATAAAACATAATTTTAGCAAATTTTTGTGAGTTTTTTTAGTGTTGCAAGTATTTTTAAAATAATATATTAAAAATTCAAAAGCATTATATATTTTATTGACTTTTAGTGCGTTTTTTTTTAAATATATAAAATAAGCATAAATGTTGAAAAATAATCGAAATTCATATTTTTTCCCTATTCCGCCGATTCTAGGCCTTTTCAAGAAGTTTTTGAAAAAATTGAGAATTTTTTTTAATGCGTTTAGAAAGCACGTCGCAAAAAATGATCTTTTAGCTTTCTTCTAGCATAAAATTCAAATGCAGCAGTAATTCTGATCAAAAAGTGTGGAAATCTATGCTCTATCTAGAAAATGATGTTTGTCAGAAAAGCGTTCAAAACCTAACTCGTGGAAATATTCATAAAAATACAATTTAAGCACATTTTTTCAGTGTGTTTTAGAGATTCAAGTATTTTTAAAAAAATATATGAAAATATTTGCAATGAATTGATAAATGTTGTAAAGGCATCGAAAAACATATTTTTTTCTCTGTATATCAACGATTCAAGCTATTTTTAGCATTTTTTTTTCGAAAAATTTATAAATATTATTAAAAATATGTGTTGATAAAGTAGTTCAGAAAAAAATGTATAATTAAGATTGCTTTTAACATAATTTTCAATTGCAGCAGTATTTCTGATGAAATAGTGTGTGTACAAAGTACTTCAGAAGAATTTCTTAATTTAGCTTGCTTTTAACATAAAATTGAATTGCAGCAGTGACTCGGATTAAAAAAGTGTGAAAATCGATGCATTTTAGTTAAAAAATGAGGTTTCTCAAAAAAGCGTTCAAAAACCTCTAAATCGTCGAAATATGCAGTAAAATATCATATTAGCATATTTTTGTGAGTTTTTAAAAGTTGCATGTATTTTTTAAAATAATATTTGAAAAATTCAAAAGCATTATATATTTTAATGTCTTTTAGTGCGATTTTTTTTAAAATTTGTAAAAAAATATAAATGTTGAAAAACAATCGAAATTCATATTTTTTCCCTATTCCGACGATTCAAGGCCTTTTCAAGGAGTTTTTGAAAAAAATGAGAATAGTTTTTTTTAAATGTGTTGAGAAACCACGTCACAAAAAAAATTATATTTTACCCTACTTTTAGCATAAAATACAATTGCAGCAGTAACTCTGATCAAAAAGTGTGAAAATCTCTGTTGTATATAGAAAATGTTGTTTGTCAGAAAAGCGTTCAAAGCCTTCTAATTTGCCGAAATATTCTTAAAAACAAAAATTAAGCATATTTTTCAGTGATGTTTAGAGATTAAAGTATTTTAAAAAAAATGTATGAGATATTTAGTGGGATTTTTTAAAAATATGTAATGAATTGATAAATGTTGTAAAATCATCGAAAGTCATTGCAGCAGTACTTCTTATGAAAAAGTGTGAAAATCTACGCATTATAGCTAGAAAAGATGTTCGTAAGAAAAGCGTTGAAAACGCTCTAAATGGTCGAAATATGTAATAAAACATAATTTTTAAAAAAATATTTGAAATATTCAAAATTATTATTGACTTGATCGACTTTTACTGCGACTTTTTAGAAATATGTGAAATATTGATCAATGTTGAAAAAATCATAGAAAATCACATTTTTTGCCATAATTCGATGATTCAATGCTTTTTCAAACAGTTTTTGAAAAAAATTCAGAATTTTTATTAAAAATATTTGGTGACAAAGTACTTCAGAAGAATCCCACAATTCAGCTTACTTTTAGCATAAAATTCAATTGCAAGAGTGAGTGATTAAAATGTGCGAAAATCCATGTATATTAGCTAAAAAATGATGTGTCAAAATGGCGTTCAAAACCCTCTAATTTGTCAAAACATGCAATAAAACACAATTTTAGCAGATTTTTGTGAGTTTTTTAGTGTTGCAAGTATTTTTAAAATAATATATGAAAAATTCAAAAGCATTATATATTTTATTGACCTTTAGTGCGATTTTTTAAAAAATGTGTAAAACAAATATAAACGTTGAAAAATAATCGAAATTCATATTTTTTCCCTATTCCGACGATTCTAGGCCTTTTCAATCAGTTTTTGAAAATATTGAGAATTTTTTTTTAAATGTGTATAGAAAGCACGTCGGAGAAAAAATGATATTTTATCTTACTTTTAGCATCAAAATCAATTGCAGCAGTAATTCTCATCATAAAGTTTGAAAATCTATGTTTTATCTAGAAAATGATGTTTGTCAGAAAACACTATTTAAGCATATTTTTCAGCGTGTTTTAGAGATTGAAGTATTTAAAAAAAATATATGAAATATTGAGTGGGATTTTTTAAAAATATGCAATGAATTGATAAATGTTGTAAAATGAACGAAAAACACATTTTTCTCCGTATATCGACGATTCAAGCTATTGTCATCACTTTATTTTTTTAAAAATTGATAAATTTTATTAAAAGTATGTGTTGATAAAGTACTTCACAAAAAATGTACAATTTAGATTGCTTTTAACATAAATTTGAATTGCAGGAGTACTTCTGATGAAATAGTGTAAAAATCTATGTATTTTAGCTAAAAAATGATGTTTGTAAGAAAAGCGTTGAAAACGCTCTGAAAACTCTAAATATGCAACAAAACACAATTTAAGCACATTATTTTGATTTCATTAGCGTTTAACATATTTTTTAAAGAATACATGATATATTCAAAATTATTATTGACTTGATCGACTTTTACTGCGATTTTTTAATAATATGTGAAATATTGATAAATGTTGAAAAATCATCGAAAATCATATTTTTTGCCATATTTCGAGGATTCAAGGCTTTTTCAAGCATTTTTTTTTTTTGAAAAATTGAAAAATTTTATTAAAAGTATGTGTTGACAAAGTACTTCACAAGAATTTCATAATTTAGCTTACTTTTAGCATAAAATTCAATTGCAGCAGTGACTTGTCAAAAAGTGCGAAAATCTATGTATTTTAGCTAAAATAGTGAGGTTAGTCAAAAAAGCGTTCAAAACCCTCTAAATCGTCGAAATATGCAATAAAAGATAATTTTAGCAGATTTTTGTGAGTTTTTTTTATTGTTGCAAGTATTTTTAAAATAATATATGAAAATTCCAAAGCATAATACATTTTATCAACATTAGGTGCAATTTTGTAAAAAATATGTAAAATGTTTATAAATGTTGAAAAATAATTGAAAATCATATTTTTTCACTATTCCGACGATTCAAGGTCTTTTCAAGGAGATTTTGAAAATATTAAGAATTTTTATTTTCAATTGTATATTGAGAAAGCACGCCACAAAAAATTACATTTTTGCTTACTTTTAGCATGAAATTCAATTGCAGCAGTAATTCTCATTTAAAAAGTGTGGAAATCTATGTTTTATCTAGAAAATGATGTTTGTCAGCTATTCAAGCTATTATCAGCATTTTTTTTTTTTGGACAAATTTTATAAATTTTATTAAAGATATGTGTTGATAAAGTACTTCACAAAAAAAATGTATAATTTAGATGACTTTTAACATAAATTTCAATTGCAGCAGTACTTCTGTTTAAAAAGTTTTAAAATATATGTGTTTTAAGTAAAAAAATGATGTTTGTAAGAAAAGGGTTGAAAATTCTCTAAATCGTCGAATTCTGCAATAAAACAAAATTTAAGAATATTATGTTGAATCTTTTAGTGTTTCACGTATTTTTTTTAGAAAATATGTGAAATATTCAAAATTATTATTGACTTGATCGACTTTTATTGCGATTTTTTTTAAATATACTAAATATTGATTAAAGTTGAAAAATCATTCAAAATCATATATCTTCCCATATTTAGACGATTCAAGGCTTTTTCAAGCATTTTTTGGAAAAAAAGGAAATTTTATTAAAAATATGTGTTGACAAAGCACTTAAGAAGAATTTCATAATTTAGCTTACTTTTAGCATAAAATTCAATTGCAGCAGTGACTCTGATTAAAATGCGTTCAAAAGCCTCTAAATCGTCGAAATATGCAATAAAACATAATTTTAGCATATTTTTGTGAGTTTTTTAGTGTTGCAAGTATTTTTAAAATAATATATGAAAAATTCAAAAGCATTATATATTTTGACTTTTAGTGAGTTTTTTTTAAATATTTAAAAAATATATAAATGTTGAAAAATAATCGAAATTCATATTTTTTCCCTATTCCGAAGATTCTAGGCCTTTTCAAAGAGTTCTTGAAAAAAAATAGAATTTTTTTTAAATGTGTTTAGAAAGCACGTCGCAAAAAAAATTGATCTTTTAGCTTTCTTCTAGCATAAAATTCAAATGCAGCAGTACCTCTAAGCAAAAAGTGTGGAAATCTATGTTTTATCTACAAAATGATGTTTGTCAAAAAAGCGTTCAAAACCTAACTCGTGGAAATATTCATAAAAACGCAATTTAAGCGCATTTTTTTCAGTGTTTTTAACAAAATATATGAAAATATTTGTAATGAATTGATAAATGTTGTAAAGGCATCGAAAAACATATTTTTTTCTCCATATATGGACGATTCAAGCTATTTTTAGCATTTTTTTTTTGAAAAATTTATAAATAATATTAAAAATATGTGTTGATAAAGTAGTTCAGAAAAAAAAGTATAATTAAGATTGCTTTTAACATAAATTTCAATTGCAGCAGTATTTCTGAAGAATTCAGAAGAATTTCATAATTTAGCTTACTTTTAACATGAAATTCAATTGCAGCAGTGACTCGGATTAAAAAGTGCGAAAATCTGTGTATTTTAGTTAAAAAATGAGGTTTCTTAAAAAAGCGTTCAAAAACCTCTAAATCATCGAAATATGCAATAAAATATCATATTAGCATATTTTTGTGAGTTTTTAAAGTTGGATGTATTTTTCAAATAATATATGAAAAAATCAAAAACATTATATATTTTAATGTTTTTAGTGCGATTTTCTTAAAAATTTGTAAAAAAAATATAAATGTTGAAAAATAATAGAAATACACATTTTTCCCCTATTCCGACGATTCAAGGCCTTTTCAAGGAGTTTTTGAAAAAATTGACAATAGTTTTTTTTTTTAAATGTGTTGAGAAAGCATGTCACAAAAAAAAATATATTTTATACTACTTTTAGCATAAAATGCAATTGCAGCAGTAATTCTGATCAAAAAGTGTGAAAATCTATGTTTTTTCTAGAAAATGTTGTTACTCAGAAAAGTGTTCAAACCTTCTAATTCATCGAAATATTCATAAAAACAAAAATTAAGCACATTTTTCAGTGTGGTTTAGAGATTAAAGTATTTTTCAAAAAAATGTATGAGTTATTTAGTTGGATTTTTTAAAAATGTGTAATGAATTGATAAATGTTGTAAAATCATCGAAAAACATTGCAGCAGTACTTCTTATAAAAAAAGTGTGAAAATATTGGCATTTTAACTAAAAAAGATGTTCGAAAGAAAAGCGTTGAAAATGCTTTATATCGTCGAAACATGTAATAAAACATTATTTTTAAAAAAATATGTGAAAAATTAAAAATTATTATTGACTTGATCGATTTTTACTGCGATTTTTTAGAAATATGTGAAATATTGATCAATGTTGAAAAATCATAGAAAATCACATTTCTTGCCATATTTCGACGATTCAATGCTTTTTCAAGCAGTTTTTGAAAAAATTCAGAATTTTAGTTAAAAATATTTGGTGACAAAGTACTTCAGAAGAATCCAACAATTCAGCTTACTTTTAGCATAAAATTCAATTGCAAGAGTGACTGGTTAAAAAGTGCAAAAATCCATGTATATTAGCTAAAAAATTAGGTTTGAAAAAAAAGCATTAAAAACCCTCTAATTTGTCGAAACATGCAAAAAAACACAATTTTAGCAGATTTTTGTGAGTTTTTAAGTGTTGCAAGTATTTTTAAAATAATATATGAAAAATTCAAAAGCATTATATATTATTAACTTCTAGTGCTTTTTTTTTAAAAATATGTAAAACAAATATAAAAGTTGAAAAATAAGTGAAATTCATATTTTTTCCCTATTCCGACTATTCTATGCCTTTTCAATCAGTTTTTTAAAATATTGAGATTTTTTTTTTATGTGCTTAGAAAGCACGTCTCAAAAAAATGATACTTTAGCTTACTTTTAACATAAAAAAAATTGCAGCAGTAATTCTCATCAAAAATTGTGAAAATCTATGTTTTATCTAGAAAATGATGTTTGTCAGAAAACACAATTTAAGCATATTTTTCAGCGTGTTTTAGAGATTGAAGTATTTAAAAAAGATGTTTGTAAGAAAAGCGTTGAAAAAGCTCTAAATACTCTAAATATGCAACAAAACACAATTTAAGCACATTATTTTGGTTTTATTAGTGTTTCACATATTTTTTAAAGTATATATGATATATTCAAAATTATTATTGACTTGATCGACTTTTACTGCGATTTTTTAACAATGTGAGAGATATTGATAAATGTTGAAAAATCATCGAAAATCATATTATTTGCCATATTTCGAAGATTTAAGGCTTTTTCAAGCATTTTCTTTTTTTTTTTAAATTGAAAATTTTTATTAAAAATATATGTTGACAAAGTACTTCAGAAGAATTTCATAATTTAACTTATTTTAGCATAAAATTGAATTGCAGCAGCGATTCATGTTAAAAAGTGAGAAAATCTATGTATTTTAGCTAGAAAAGTGAGGTTAGTCAAAAAAGCGTTCAAAACCCTCTAAATCGTTGAAATATGCAATAAAAGATAATTTAAGCAGATTTTTGTGAGTTTTTTTATTGTTGCAAGTATTTTTAAAATAATATATGAAAAATTCCAAAGCATTATACATTTTATCAACTTAAGGTGCGATTTTTTAAAAAATATGTAAAATGTTTATAAATGTTGAAAAATAATCGAAAATAATATTTTTCCCTATTCCGACGATTCAAGGTCTTTTCAAGGAGTTTTTCAAAATATTGAGAATTTTTTTTTCAAATATGCATTGAGAAAGCACGTCACAAAACAATTTTATTTTTGCTTATATTTAGCATAAAATTCAATTGCAGCAGTAATTCTGATTTAAAAAGTGTGGAAATCTATGTTTTATCTAGAAAATGCTGTTTGTCAGCTATTCAAGCCATTATCATCATTTTTTTTTTGACAAATATTATAAATTTTATTAAAAATATGTGTTGATAAAGTACTTCACAAAAAATGTATAATTTAGATGACTTGTAATATAAATTTCAATTGCAGCAGTGCTTCTGATTAAAAAGTGTTAAAATCTATATATTTTAGCTAAATAAATGATGTTTGTAAGAAAAGCGTTGAAAAGGCTCTAAATCGTCGAATTATGCAATAAAACAAAATTTAAGCATATTATTTTGAATCTTTTAGTGTTTCACGTATTATTTTAGAAAATATGTGAAATATTCAAAATTATTATTGACTTGATCGACTTTTATGGCGATTTTTTTTTAAAATATGTAAAATATTGATTAAAATTGAAAAATCATTCAAAATCATATATCTTCCCATATTTAGACGATTCAAGGCTTTTTCAAGCATTTTGTTAAAAAAATGAGAATTTTTATTAAAAATATGTCTTGGCAAAGCACTTCAGAAGAATTTCATAATTTAGCTTACTTTTAGCATAAAATTCAATTGCAGCAGTGATTCTGATTAAAATGCATTCAAAAGCCTCTAAATCGTCGAAACAAGTATTAAAACATAATTTTAACAGATTTTTGCGAGGTTTTTAGTGTTGCAAGTATTTTTAAAATAGTATATGAAAAATTCAAAAGCATTATATATTTTATTGACTTTCAGTGCATTTTTTTAAATATATAAAATAAACATAAATGTTGAAAAATAATCAAAATTCGTATTTTTTCCCTATTCCGACGATTCTAGGCATTTTCAAGGAGTTTTTGAAAAAACTGAGAATTTTTTTTAATGTGTTTAGAAAGCATGTCGCAAAAAATGATATTTTAGCCTTCTAGCACAAAATTCAAATGCAGCAGTAATTCTGATCAAAAAGTGTGGAAATCTATGTTTTATCTAGAAAATGATGTTTGTCAGAAAAGCGTTCAAAACCTAACTCGTGGAAATATTCATAAAAACACAATTTAAGCACATTTTTTCAGTGTGTTTTAGAGATTCAAGTATTTTTAAAAAAATATATGAAAATATTTGTAATGAATTGATAAATGTTGTAAAGGCATCGAAAAACATTTTTTCTCCATATATCGACGATTCAAGCTATTTTTAGCATTTTCTTTTTTTGAAAAAATTATAAATATTATTAAAAATATGTGTTGATAAAGAAGTTCAAAAAAATGTATAATTAAGATTGCTTTGAACATAAATTTCAATTACAGCTGTATTTCTGATGAAATAGTGTGTTGACAAAGTGCTTAAGAAGAATTTCATAATTTAGCTTACTTTTAACATAAAATTGAATTGCAGCAGTGACTCGGATTAAAAAGTGCAAAAATCTATGAATTTTAGTTAAAAAATGAGGTTTCTCAAAAAAGCGTTGAAAAACCTCTAAATCGTCGAAATATGCAATAAAATATTATATTAGCATATTTTTTTTTTGAGTTTTTTAAAGTTGCATGTATTTTTCAAATAATATATAAAAAATTCAAAAGCATTATATATTTTAATGTCTTTCAGTGCGATTTTTTTAAAAATTTGTAAAAAAACATAAATGTTGAAAAATAATCTAAATTCATATTTTTTCCCTATTCCGACGATTCAAGGCCTTTTCAAGGAGTTTTTGAAAAAATCGAGAATAGTTTTTTTTAAATGTGTTGAGAAACCACGTCACAAAAAAAATTATATTTTATACTACTTTTAGCATAAAATACAATTGCAGCAGTAATTCTGATCAAAAAGTGTGAAATCTATGTTTTATCTATAAAATGTTGTTAGTCAGAAAAGCGTTCAAAATCTTCTAATTCGTCGAAATATTCATAAAAAAAAATTAAGCACATTTTTCAGTGTGGTTTAGAGATTAAAGTATTTAAAAAAAAATGAATAAGATATTTAAAGGAATTTTTTAAAAATTTGTAATGAATTGATAAATGTTGTAAAATCATCGAAAAACATTTCAGCAGTACTTCTTATGAAAAAGTGTGAAAATCTATGTATTTTATCTAGAAATGATGTTCCTAAGAAAAGCGTTGAAAACGCTCTAAATGGTCGAAATATGCAATAAAACATAATTTTAAAAAAATATATGAAATATTCAAAATTATTATTGACTTGATCGACTTTTACAGCGAATTTTTAGAAATATGTGTAATATTGATCAATGTTGAAAAATTATAGAAAATCACATTTCTTGCCATATTTCGACGATTCAATGCTTTTTCAAGCAGTTTTTGAAAAAATTCAGAATTTTTATTAAAAATATTTGGTGACGAAGTACTTCAGAAGAATCCCACAATTCAACTTACTTTTAGCATAAAATTCAATTGCAAGAGTGACTGATTAAAAAGTGCGAAAATCCAAGTATATTAGCTAAAAAATGAGATGTGTGTCAAAAAAGCATTCAAAACCCTCTAGTTTGTCGAAACGTGCAATAAAACACAATTTTAGCAGATTTTTGTGAGATTTTTAGTGTTGCAAGTATTTTTGAAATAATGTATGAAAAATTCAAAAGAATTACATATTTTATTGACTTTTTGTGCGATTTTTTTAAAAATATGTAAAACAAATATAAACGTTGAAAAATAATCGAAATTCATATTTTTTCCCTATTCCGACGATTCTAGGCCTTTTCAATCAGTTTTTGAAAATACTGAGAATTTTTTTCTAAGTGTGTTTAGAAAGCACGTCGGAAAAAAAATGATATTTTAGCTTACTTTTAGCATAAAAATCAATTGCAGCAGTAATTCTCATCAAAAAGTGTGAAAATCTATGTTTTATTTAGAAAATGATGTTTGTAAGAAAAGTGTTCAAAATTTTCTAATTCGTTGAAGTATTCATGAAAACACAATTTAAGCATATTTTTCAGCGTGTTTTAGAGAATGAAGTATTTAAGAAAATATATGAAATATTAAGTGGGATTTTTTAAAAATATGCAATGAATTGCAAATTGTTGTAAAATGAAGGAAAAACACATTTTTGTCCGTATATCGACGATTCAAGCTATTGTCATCACTTTGTTTTTTAAAAATTGATAAATATTATTAAAAATATGTGTTGATAAAGTACTTCACAAAAAATGTACGATTTAGATTGCTTTTAACATAAATTTCAATTGCATTAGTACTTCTGATGAAATAGTGTAAAAATCTATGTATTTTAGCTAAAAAATGATGTTTGCAAGAAAAGCGTTGAAAAAGCTCTACTCTAAATATGCAACAAAACACAATTTAAGCACATTATTTTGATTTTATTAGTGTTTCACATATTTTTTAAAGAATGTATGATATATTCAAAATTATTATTGACTTGATCGACTTTTACTGTGATTTTTTTAACAATATGTGAAATATTGATAAATGTTGAAAAATCATCGAAAATCATATTATTTGCCATATTTCGAGGATTTAAGGCTTTTTCAAGCATTTTTTTTTTTTAAAAATTGAAAATTTTTATTAAAAATATATGTTGACAAAGTACTTCAGAAGAATTTCATAATTTAACTTACTTTTAGCATAAAATTCAATTGCAGCAGTGACTCATGTTAAAAAGTGCGAAAATCTATGTATTTTAGCTAAAAAATGTGAGGTTAGTCAAAAAACCGTTCAAAACCCTCTAAATCGTTGAAATATGCAATAGAAGATAATTTTAGCAGATTTTCGTGAGTTTTTTATTGTTGAAAGTATTTTTAAAATAATATATGAAAAATCCCAAAGCATTATACATTTTATCAACTTTAGGTGCGATTTTTTAAAAAATATGTAAAATGTTTATAAATGTTGAAAAATAATCGAAAATCATATTTTTCCCTATTCCGACGATTCAAGGTCTTTTCAAGGAGTTTTTGAAAATATTGAGAATTTTTTTTTTCAAATATGTATTGAGAAAGCATGCCACAAAAAAAAATTATTTTTGCTTACATTTAGCATAAAATTCAATTGCAGCAGTAATTCAGATTTGAAAAGTGTGGAAAGCTATGTTTAATCTAGAAAATGCTGTTTGTCAGCTATTCAAGGAGTTATCATCATTTTTTTTTGGACAAATTTTATAAATTTTATTAAAAATACGTGTTGATAAAGTACTTCACAAAAAATGTATAATTTAGATGACCTTTAATATAAATTTCAATTGCAGCAGTGCTTATGATTAAAAAGTGTTAAAATTTATGTATTTTAGCTAAATAAATGATGTTTGTAAGAAAAGCGTTGAAAATGCTCTAAATCGTCGAATTATGCAATAAAACAAAATTTAAGCATATTATTTTGAATCTTTTAGTGTTTCACGTATTATTTTAGAAAATATGTGAAATATTCAAAATTATTATTGACTTGATCGACTTCTATTGCGATTTTTTTTAAAATATGTAAAATATTGATTAAAGCTGAAAAATCATTCAAAATCATATATCTTCCCATATTTAGACGATTCAAGGCTTTTTCAAGCATTTTTTAAAAAAAATGAGAATTTTTATTAAAAATATGTCTTGACAAAGCACTTCAGAAGAATTTCATAATTTAGCTTACTTTTAGCATAAAATTCAATTGCAGGAGTGACTCTTGATTAAAATGCATTCAAAAGCCTCTAAATCTTCGAAATATGCAATAAAACATAATTTTAACAGATTTTTGCGAGGTTTTTAGTGTTGCAAGTATTTTTAAAATAATATATGAAAAATTCAAAAGCATTATATATTTTATTGACTTTTAGTGCATTTTTTTAAATATATAAAATAAAAATAAATGTTGAAAAATAATCAAAATTCATATTTTTTCCCTATTCCGACGATTCTAGGCCTTTTCAAGGAGTTTTTGAAAAAATTGAGAATTTTTTTTAATGTGTTTAGAAAGCACGTAGCAAAAAAATGATATTTTAGCCTTTCAGCATAAAATTCAAATGCAGCAGTAATTCTGATCAAAAAGTGTGGAAATCTATGTTTTATCTAGAAAATGATGTTTGTCAGAAAAGCGTTCAAAACCTAACTCATGGAAATATTCATAAAAACACAATTTAAGCACATTTTTTCAGTGTGTTTTAGAGATTCAAGTATTTTTAAAGAAATATATGAAAATATTTGTAATTAATTGATAAATGTTGTAAAGGCATCGAAAAACATTTTTTCTCCGTATATGGACGATTTAAGCTATTTTTAGCATTTTTTTTTTTTTAAAAATTATAAATATTATTAAAAATATGTGTTGATAAAGTAGTTCAAAAAAATGTATAATTAAGATTGCTTTTAACATAAATTTCAATTACAGCAGTATTTCTGATGAAATAGTGTGTTGACAAAGTACTTCAGTAGAATTTCATAATTTAGCTTACTTTTAACATAAAATTGAATTGCAGCAGTGACTCGGACTAAAAAGTGCGAAAATCTATGTATTTTTGTTTAAAAACGAGGTTTCTCAAAAAAGCGTTGAAAAACCTCTAAATCGTCGAAATATGCAATAAAATATTATATTAGCATATTTTTGTGAGTTTTTTAAAGTTGCATGTATTTTTCAAATAATATATGAAAAATTCAAAAGCATTGTATATTTTAATGTCTTTTAGTGCGATTTTTTTAAAAATTTGTAAAATAAACATAAATGCTGAAAAATAATCGAAATTCATATTTTTCCCTTATTCCGACGATTCAAGGCCTTTTCACGGAGTTTTTGAAAAAACTGAGAATAGTGTTTTTTAAATGTGTCAAGAAACCACGTCACAAAAAAAAATTTAATTTATACTATATTTTATATTTTATACTATAGCATAGAATACAATTGCAGCAGTAATTCTGATCAAAAAGTGTGAAAATCTGTTTTATCTATAAAATGTTGTTAGTCAGAAAAGCATTCAAAATCTTCTAATTCGTCGAAATATTCATAAAAAAATTAAGCACTTTTTTCAGTGTGGTTTAGAGATTAAAGTATTTTTTAAAAACAATGTATAAAATATATAAAGGGATTTTTTAAAAATTTGTAATGAATTGATAAATGTTGTAAAATCATCGAAAAACATTGCAGCAGTACTTCTTATGAAAAAGTGGGAAAATCTATGTATTTTAGCTAGAAAAGATGTTCGTAAGAAAAGCGTTGAAAACGCAATATGCAATAAAACATAATTTTTTTAAAAAATATATGAAATATTCAAAATTATTATTGACTTGATCGACTTTTACTGCTAATTTTTAGAAATATGTGAAGTATTGATCAATGCTGAAAAATCGTAGAAAATCATATTTCCTGCCATATTTCGACGATTCAATGCAGTTTTTTAAAAAATTCAGAATTTTTAATAAAAATATTTGGTGACAAAGTACTTCAGAAAAATCCCACAATTCAGCTTACTTTTAGCATAAAATTCAATTGCAAGAGTGACTGATTAAAAAGTGCAAAAATTCATGTATATTTGCTAAAAAATGAGGTGTGTGTCAAAAAAGCGTTCAAAACCCTGTAATTTGTCGAAACGTGCAATAAAACACAATTTTAGCAGATTTTTGTGAGTTTTTTAGTGTTGCATGTATTTTTAAAATAATGTATGAAAAATTCAAAAGAATTATATATTTTATTGACTTTTAGTGCGATTTTTTTAAAAATATGTAAAACAAATATAAACGTTGAAAAATAATCGAAATTCATATTTTTTCCCTTTTCCGACGATTATAGGCCATTTCAATCAGTTTTTGAAAATATTGAGAATTTTTTTCTAAATGTGTTTAGAAAGCACGTCGGAAAAAAAATAATATTTTAGCATACTTTTAGCATAAAAATCAATTGCAGCAGTAATTCTCATCAAAAAGTGTGAAAATCTGTTTTATTTAGAAAATGATGTTTGTCAGAAAAGTGTTCAAAACTTTCTAATTCGTTGAAGTATTTATGAAAACATAATTTAAGCATATTTTTCAGCAAGTTTTAGAGATTGAAATATTTAAAAAAAACATATGAAATATTTAGTGGGATTTTTTAAAAATATGCAATGAATTGATAAATGTGGTAAAATTAACGAAAAACACATTTTTGTGCGTATATCGACGATTCAAGCTATCGTCATCACTTTGTTTTTTTAAAAATTGATAAATATTATTGAAAATATGTGTTGATAAAGTACTTCACAAAAAATGTACAATTTAGATTGCTTTTAACATAAATTTCAATTGCAGGAGTACTTCTGATGAAATAGTGTGAAAATCTATGTATTTTAGCTAAAAAATGATGTTTGTAAGAAAAGCGTTGAAAAAGCTCTAAATACTCTAAATATGCAACAAAACACAATTTAAGCACATTATTTTGATTTTATTAGTGTTTCACATATATTTTAAAGAATATATGATATATTCAAAATTATTATTGACTTGATCGACTTTAACTGCGATTTTTTAACAATATGTGAAATATTGATAAATGTTGAAAAATAATCGAAAATCATATTATTTGCCATATTTCGAGGATTTAAGGCACTTTCAAGCATTTTTTTTTTAAAAAATTGAAAATTTTTGTTAAAAATATATGTTGACATAGTACTTCAGAAGAATTTCAAAATTTAACTTACTTTCAGCATAAAATTCAATTGCAGCAGTGACTTATGTTAAAAAGTGCGAAAATCTACGTATTTTAGCTAAAAAAGTGAGGTTAGTCAAAAAAGCGTTCAAAACCCTCTAAATCGTTGAAATATGCAATAAAAGATTATTTTAGCAGATTTTTGTGAGTTTTTTATTGTTGCAAATATTTTTAAAATAATACATGAAAAATTCCAAAGCATTATACATTTTATCAACTTTAGGTGCGATTTTTTAAAAGATATGTAAAATGTCTATAAATGTTGAAAAATAATCGAAAATCATATTTTTCCCTATTCTGACGGTTCAAGGTCTTTTCAAGGAGTTTTTGAAAATATTGAGATTTTTTTTTTAAATGTGTATTGAGAAAGCACGTCACAAATTTTTTTTATTTTTGCTTACATTTAGCATAAAATTCAATTGCAGCAGTAATTCTGATTTAAAAAGTGTGAAAATCTATGTTTTATCTAGAAAATGCTATTTGTCAGCTATTCAAGCCATTATCATCATTTTTTTTTAAATTTTTATAAATTTTATTAAAAATATGTGTTGATAAGGTACTTCACAAAAATGTATAATTTAGATGACTTTTAATATAAATTTCAATTGCAGCAGTGCTTCTGATTAAAAAGTGTTAAAATCTATGTATTTTAGCTAAATAAATGATGTTTGTAAGAAAAGCGTTGATAATGCTCTAAATCGTCGAATTATGCAATAAAACACAATTTAAGCATATTATTTTGAATCTTTTAGTGTTTCACGTATTATTTTAGAAAATATGCGAAATATTCAAAATTATTATTGACTTGATCGACTTTTATTGCGATTTTTTTTAAATATGTAAAATATTGATTAAAGTTAAAAAATCATTCAAAATCATATATCTTCCTATATTTAGACGATTCAAGGCTTTTTCAAGCATTTTTTAAAAAATATGAGAATTTTTATTAAAAATATGTCTTGACAAAGCACTTCAGAAGAATTTCATAATTTAGCTTACTTTTAGCATAAAATTCAATTGCAGCAGTGACTCTGATTAAAATGCGTTCAAAAGCCTCTAAATCGTCGAAATATGCAATAAAACATAATTTTAACAGATTTTTGCGAGGTGTTTAGTGTTGCAAGTATTTTTAAAATAATATATGAAAAATTCAAAAGCATTATATATTTTATTGACTTTTAGTGCGTTTTTTTAAATACATAAAATAAATATAAATGTTGAAAAATAATCAAAATTCATATTTTTTCCTTATTCCGACGATTCTAGGCCTTTTCAAAAAGTTTTTGAAAAAAATTGAGAATTTTTTTTAATGTGTTTAGAAAGCACGTAGCAAAAAAATGATATTTTAGCCTTCTAGCATAAAATTCAAATGCAGCAGTAATTCTGATCAAAAAGTGTGGAAATCTATGGTTTATCTAGAAAATGATGTTTGTCAGAAAAGCGTTCAAAACCTTACTCGTGGAAATATTCATTAAAACACAATTTAAGCACATTTTTTCAGTGTGTTTTAGAGATTCAAGTATTTTTAAAAAAAATATATGAAAATATTTGTAATGAATAGATAAATGTTGTAAAGGCATCGAAAAACATTTTTTCTCCGTATATCGACGATTCAAGCTATTTTTAGCATTTTTTTTTTAAATTTATAAATATTATTAAAAATATGTGTTGATAAAGTAGTTCAAAAAAAATGTATAGTTAAGATTGCTTTTAACACAAAATTCAATTACAGCAGTATATCTGATGAAATAGTGTGTTGACAAAGTACTTCAGAAGAATTTCATAATTTAGCTTACTTTTAACATAAAATTGAATTGCAGCAGTGACTCGGATTAAAAAGTGCGAAAATCTATGTATTTTAGTTAAAAAATGAGGTTTCTCAAAAAAGCATTGAAAAACCTCTAAATCGTCGAAATATGCAATTAAATATTATATTAGCATATTTTTGTGAGTTTTTTAAAGTTGCATGTATTTTTCAAATAATATATGAAAAATTCAAAAGCATTATATATTTTAATGTCTTTTAGTGCGATTTTTTAAAAAAAATTGTAAAAAAGCATAAATGTTGAAAAATAATCGAAATTCATATTTTTTCCCTATTCCGACGATTCAAGGCCTTTTCAAGGAGTTTTTGAAAAAATTGAGAATAATTTTTTTTAAATGTGTCGAGAAATCACGTCACCAAAAAAATTATATTTTATACTACTTTTAGCATAAAATACAATTGCAGCAGTAATTCTGATCAAAAAGTGTGAAAATCTATGTTTTGTCTATAAAATGTTGTTGGTCAGAAAAGCGTTCAAAATCTTCTAATTCGTCGAAATATTCATAAAAAAAATTAAGCAAATTTTCAGTGTGGTTTAGAGATTAAAGTATTTTTAAAAAAAATGTATAAGATATTTAAAGGAATTTTTTAAAAATTTGTAATGAATTGATAAATGTTGTAAAATCATCGAAAAACATTGCAGCAGTACTTCTTACGAAAAAGTGTGAAAATCTATGTATTTTATCTAGAAATGATGTTCGAAAGAAAAACGTTGAAAACGGTCTAAATGGTCGAAATATGCAATAAAACATAATTTTTAAAAAAATATATGAAATATTCGAAATTATTATTGACTTGATCGACTTTTACTGCGAATTTTTAGAAATACGTGAAATATTGATCAATGTTGAAAAATCATAGAAAATCACATTTCTTGCCACATTTCGACGATTCAATGCTTTTTCAAGCCGTTTTTTAAAAAATTCAGAATTTTTATTAAAAATATTTGGTGACAAAGTACTTCAGAAGAATCCCACAATTCAGCTTACTTTTAGCATAAAATTCAATTGCAAGAGTCACTGATTAAAAAGTGCGAAAATCCAAGTATATTAGCTAAAAAATGAGGTGTGTGTCAAAAAAGCGTTCAAAATCCTCTAATTTGTCGAAACGTGCAATAAAACACAATTCTAGCAGATTTTTGTGAAATTTTTAGTATTGCAAGTTTTTTTAAAATAATGTATGAAAAATTCAAAAGAATTATATATTTTATTGACTTTTAGTGCGATTTTTTTAAAAATATGTAAAACAAATATAAACCATACCCCCGGCCGGGATTGAACCCGCGGTCATAGAGTCTCAAAACTCCAGCCCGTCGCGTTAGCCACTAGACCAGCTGGAGTTTTGAGACTATGACCGTGGGTTCAATCCCGGCCGGGGGTATGGTTTATTTGCAATCGTGTCATTACGATTTCTCAAGTCAACAAATATAAACGTTGAAAAATAATCGAAATTCATATTTTTTCCATATTCCGACGATTCTAGGCCTTTTCAATCAGTTTTTGAAAATATTGAGAATTTTTTTCTGTGTGTTTAGAAAGCACGTCGGAAAAAAAATGATATTTTAGCTTACTTTTAGCATAAAAATCAATTGCAGCAGTAATTCTCATCAAAAAGTGTGAAAATCTATGTTTTATTTAGAAAATGATGTTTGTCAGAAAAGTGTTCAAAACTTTCTAATTCGTTGAAGTATTCATGAAAACACAATTTAAGCATATTTTTCAGCGTGTTTTAGAGAATGAAGTGTTTAAAAAAAATATATGAAATATATAGTGGGATTTTTTAAAAATATGCAATGAATTGATAAATGTTGTAAAATGAACGAAAAACACATTTTTGTACGTATATCGACGATTCAATCTATTGTCATCACTTTGTTTTTTAAAAATTGATAAATATTATTAAAAATATGTGTTGATAAAGTACTTCACAAAAAATGTACGATTTAGATTGCTTTTAACATAAATTTCAATTGCAGGAGTACTTCTGATGAAATAGTGTGAAAATGTATGTATTTTAGCTAAAAAAATGATGTTTGTAAGAAAGCGTTGAAAAAGCTCTAAATACTCTAAATATGCAACAAAACACAATTTAAGCACATTATTTTGATTTTATTAGTGTTTCACATATTTTTTAAAGAATGTATGATATATTCAAAATTATTATTGACTTGATAGACTTTACTGCGATTTTTTAACAATTTGTGAAATATTGATAAATGTTGAAAAATCATCGAAAATTTGCCATATTTCGAGGATTTAAGGCTTTTTCAATCATTTTTTTTTTTAAAAATTAAAAATTTTTATTAAAAATATATGTTGTCAAAGTACTTTAGAAGAATTTCATAATTTAACTTACTTTTAGCATAAAATTCAATTGCAGCAGTTACTCATGTTAAAAAGTGCGAAAATCTATGAATTTTAGCTAAAAAAGTGAGGTTAGTCAAAAAAGCGTTCAAAACCCTCTAAATTGTTGAAATATGCAATAAAAGATAATTTTAGTAGATTTTTGTGAGTTTTTTATTGTTGCAAGTATTTTTAAAATAATATATGAAAAATTCCAAAGTATTATGCATTTTATCAACTTTAGGTGCGATTTTTTAAAAAATATGTAAAATGTTTATAAATGTTGAAAAATAATCGAAAGCCATATTTTTCCCTATTCCGACGATTCAAGGTCTTTTCAAGGAGTTTTAGAAAATATTGAGAATTTTTTTTTCAAATATGCATTGAGAAAGCACGTTACAAAAAATTTTTATTTTTGCTTAAATTTAGCATAAAATTCAATTGCAGCAGTAATTCTGATTTAAAAAGTGTGAAAATCTATATTTTATCTAGAAAATGCTATTTGTCAGCTATTCAAGCCATTATCATCATTTTTTTTTAAATTTTTATAAATTTTATTAAAAATATGTGTTGATAAGGTACTTCACAAAAATGTATAATTTAGATGACTTTTAATATAAATTTCAATTGCAGCAGTGCTTCTGATTAAAAAGTGTTAAAAACTATGTATTTTAGCTAAATAAATGATGTTTGTAAGAAAAGCGTTGAAAATGCTCTAAATCGTCGAATTATGCAATAAAACACAATTTAAGCATATTATTTTGAATCTTTTAGTGTTTCACGTATTATTTTAGAAAATATGCGAAATATTCAAAATTATTATTGACTTGATCGACTTTTATTGCGATTTTTTTTAAATATGTAAAATATTGATTAAAGTTAAAAAATCATTCAAAATCATATATCTTCCTATATTTAGACGATTCAAGGCTTTTTCAAGCATTTTTTAAAAAATATGAGAATTTTTATTAAAAATATGTCTTGACAAAGCACTTCAGAAGAATTTCATAATTTAGCTTACTTTTAGCATAAAATTCATTTGCAGCAGTGACTCTGATTAAAATGCGTTCAAAAGCCTCTAAATCGTCGAAATATGCAATAAAACATAATTTTAACAGATTTTTGCGAGGTGTTTAGTGTTGCAAGTATTTTTAAAATAATATATGAAAAATTCAAAAGCATTATATATTTTATTGACTTTTAGTGCGTTTTTTTAAATACATAAAATAAATATAAATGTTGAAAAATAATCAAAATTCATATTTTTTCCTTATTCCGACGATTCTAGGCCTTTTCAAAAAGTTTTTGAAAAAAATTGAGAATTTTTTTTAATGTGTTTAGAAAGCACGTCGCAAAAAAATGATATTTTAGCCTTCTAGCATAAAATTCAAATGCAGCAGTAATTCTGATCAAAAAGTGTGGAAATCTATGGTTTATCTAGAAAATGATGTTTGTCAGAAAAGCGTTCAAAACCTTACTCGTGGAAATATTCATTAAAACACAATTTAAGCACATTTTTTCAGTGTGTTTTAGAGATTCAAGTATTTTTAAAAAAAATATATGAAAATATTTGTAATGAATAGATAAATGTTGTAAAGGCATCGAAAAACATTTTTTCTCCGTATATCAACGATTCAAGCTATTTTTAGCATTTTTTTTTTAAATTTATAAATATTATTAAAAATATGTGTTGATAAAGTAGTTCAAAAAAAATGTATAATTAAGATTGCTTTTAACACAAAATTCAATTACAGCAGTATATCTGATGAAATAGTGTGTTGACAAAGTACTTCAGAAGAATTTCATAATTTAGCTTACTTTTAACATAAAATTGAATTGCAGCAGTGACTCGGATTAAAAAGTGCGAAAATCTATGTATTTTAGTTAAAAAATGAGGTTTCTCAAAAAAGCATTGAAAAACCTCTAAATCGTCGAAATATGCAATTAAATATTATATTAGCATATTTTTGTGAGTTTTTTAAAGTTGCATGTATTTTTCAAATAATATATGAAAAATTCAAAAGCATTATATATTTTAATGTCTTTTAGTGCGATTTTTTAAAAAAAATTGTAAAAAAGCATAAATGTTGAAATATAATCGAAATTCATATTTTTTCCCTATTCCGACGATTCAAGGCCTTTTCAAGGAGTTTTTGAAAAAATTGAGAATAATTTTTTTTAAATGTGTCGAGAAACCACGTCACCAAAAAAATTATATTTTATACTACTTTTAGCATAAAATACAATTGCAGCAGTAATTCTTATCAAAAAGTGTGAAAATCTATGTTTTGTCTATAAAATGTTGTTGGTCAGAAAAGCGTTCAAAATCTTCTAATTCGTCGAAATATTCATAAAAAAAATTAAGCAAATTTTCAGTGTGGTTTAGAGGTTAAAGTATTTTTAAAAAAAATGTATAAGATATTTAAAGGAATTTTTTAAAAATTTGTAATGAATTGATAAATGTTGTAAAATCATCGAAAAACATTGCAGCAGTACTTCTTACGAAAAAGTGTGAAAATCTATGTATTTTATCAAGAAATGATGTTCGAAAGAAAAACGTTGAAAACGGTCTAAATGGTCGAAATATGCAATAAAACATAATTTTTAAAAAAATATATGAAATATTCGAAATTATTATTGACTTGATCGACTTTTACTGCGAATTTTTAGAAATACGTGAAATATTGATCAATGTTGAAAAATCATAGAAAATCACATTTCTTGCCACATTTCGACGATTCAATGCTTTTTCAAGCCGTTTTTTAAAAAATTCAGAATTTTTATTAAAAATATTTGGTGACAAAGTACTTCAGAAGAATCCCACAATTCAGCTTACTTTTAGCATAAAATTCAATTGCAAGAGTCACTGATTAAAAAGTGCGAAAATCCAAGTATATTAGCTAAAAAATGAGGTGTGTGTCAAAAAAGCATTCAAAATCCTCTAATTTGTCGAAACGTGCAATAAAACACAATTCTAGCAGATTTTTGTGAAATTTTTAGTATTGCAAGTTTTTTTAAAATAATGTATGAAAAATTCAAAAGAATTATATATTTTATTGACTTTTAGTGCGATTTTTTTTAAAAATATGTAAAACAAATATAAACCATACCCCCGGCCGGGATTGAACCCGCGGTCATAGAGTCTCAAAACTCCAGCCCGTCGCGTTAGCCACTAGACCAGCTGGAGTTTTGAGACTATGACTGCGGGTTCAATCCCGGCCGGGGGTATGGTTTATTTGCAATCGTGTCATTACGATTTCTCAAGTCAACAAATATAAACGTTGAAAAATAATCGAAATTCATATTTTTTCCCTATTCCGACGATTCTAGGCCTTTTCAATCAGTTTTTGAAAATATTGAGAATTTTTTTCTGTGTGTTTAGAAAGCACGTCGGAAAAAAATGATATTTTAGCTTACTTTTAGCATAAAAATCAATTGCAGCAGTAATTCTCATCAAAAAGTGTGAAAATCTATGTTTTATTTAGAAAATGATGTTTGTCAGAAAAGTGTTCAAAACTTTCTAATTCGTTGAAGTATTCATGAAAACACAATTTAAGCATATTTTTCAGCGTGTTTTAGAGAATGAAGTGTTTAAAAAAAATATATGAAATATATAGTGGGATTTTTTAAAAATATGCAATGAATTGATAAATGTTGTAAAATGAACGAAAAACACATTTTTGTCCGTATATCGACGATTCAATCTATTGTCATCACTTTGTTTTTTAAAAATTGATAAATATTATTAAAAATATGTGTTGATAAAGTACTTCACAAAAAATGTACGATTTAGATTGCTTTTAACATAAATTTCAATTGCAGGAGTACTTCTGATGAAATAGTGTGAAAATGTATGTATTTTAGCTAAAAAAATGATGTTTGTAAGAAAAGCGTTGAAAAAGCTCTAAATACTCTAAATATGCAACAAAACACAATTTAAGCACATTATTTTGATTTTATTAGTGTTTCACATATTTTTTAAAGAATGTATGATATATTCAAAATTATTATTGACTTGATAGACTTTTACTGCGATTTTTTAACAATATGTGAAATATTGATAAATGTTGAAAAATCATCGAAAATTTGCCATATTTCGAGGATTTAAGGCTTTTTCAATCATTTTTTTTTTTAAAAATTAAAAATTTTTATTAAAAATATATGTTGTCAAAGTACTTTAGAAGAATTTCATAATTTAACTTACTTTTAGCATAAAATTCAATTGCAGCAGTTACTCATGTTAAAAAGTGCGAAAATCTATGAATTTTAGCTAAAAAAGTGAGGTTAGTCAAAAAAGCGTTCAAAACCCTCTAAATTGTTGAAATATGCAATAAAAGATAATTTTAGTAGATTTTTGTGAGTTTTTTATTGTTGCAAGTATTTTTAAAATAATATATGAAAAATTCCAAAGTATTATGCATTTTATCAACTTTAGGTGCGATTTTTTAAAAAATATGTAAAATGTTTATAAATGTTGAAAAATAATCGAAAGCCATATTTTTCCCTATTCCGACGATTCAAGGTCTTTTCAAGGAGTTTTAGAAAATATTGAGAATTTTTTTTTCAAATATGCATTGAGAAAGCACGTTACAAAAAATTTTTATTTTTGCTTAAATTTAGCATAAAATTCAATTGCAGCAGTAATTCTGATTTAAAAAGTGTGGAAATCTATGTTTTATCTAGAAAATGCTGTTTGTCAGCTATTCAAGCCATTATCATCATTTTTTTTTTTGACAAATTTTATAAATTTTATTAAAAATATGTGTTGATGAAGTACTTCACAAAAAATGTATAATTTATATGACTTTTAATATAAATTTCAATTGCAGCAGTGCTTCTGATTAAAAAGTGTTAAAATCTATGTATTTTAGCTAAATAAACGAAGTTTGTAAGAAAAGCGTTGAAAATGCTCTAAATCGTCGAATTATGCAATAAAACAAAATTTAAGCATATTATTTTGAATCTTTTAGTGTTTCACGCATTATTTTAGAAAATATGTGAAATATTCAAAATTATTATTGACTTGTCGACTTTTATTGCGATTTTTTTTTAAAATACGTAAAATATTGATTAAAGTTGAAAAATCATTCAAAATCATATATCTTCCCATATTTAGACGATTCAAGGCTTTTTCAAGCATTTTTTAAAAAAAATGAGAATTTTTATTAAAAATATGTCTTGACAAAGCACTTCAGAAGAATTTCATAATTTAGCTTACTTTTAGCATAAAATTCAATTGCAGCAGTGACTCTGATTAAAATGTGTTCAAAAGCCTCTAAATCATCGAAATATGCAATAAAACATAATTTTAACAGATTTTTGCGAGGTTTTTAGTGTTGCAAGTATTTTTAAAATAATAGATGAAAAATTCAAAAGTATTATATATTTTATTGACTTTTAGTGCGTTTTTTTTAAATACATAAAATAAATATAAATGTTGAAAAATAATCAAAATTCATATTTTTTCCCTATTCCGACGATTCTAGGCCTTTTCAAGGAGTTTTTGAAAAAAATTGAGAATTTTTTTTTAATGTGTTTAGAAAGCACGTCGCAAAAAAATGACATTTTAGCCTTCTAGCATAAAATTCAAATGCAACAGTAATTCTCATCAAAAAGTGTGGAAATCTATGTTTTATCTAGAAAATGATGTTTGTCAGAAAAGCGTTCAAAACCTAACTCGTGGAAATATTCATAAAAACACAATTTAAGCACATTTTTTCAGTGTGTTTTAGAGATTCAAGTATTTTTAAAAAAATATATATGAAAATATTTGTAATGAATTGATAAATGTTGTAAAGGCATCGAAAAACATTTTTTTCTCCGTATATCGACGATTCAAGCTATTTTTAGCATTTTTTTTTTTGAAAAATTTATAAATATTATTAAAAATATGTGTTGATAAAGTAGTTCAAAAAAATGTATAATTAAGATTGCTTTTAACATAAATTTCAATTACAGCAGTATTTCTGATGAAATAGTGTGTTGACAAAGTACTTCAGAAGAATTTCATAATTTAGCTTTCTTTTTACATAAAATTGAATTGCAGCAGTGACTCAGATTAAAAAGTGCGAAAATCTATGTATTTTAGTTAAAAAATGAGGTTTCTCAAAAAAGCGTTGAAAAACCTCTAAATCGTCGAAATATGCAATAAAATATTATATTAGCATATTTTTGTGAGATTTTTAAAGTTGCATGTATTTTTCAAATAATATATGAAAAATTCAAAAGCATTATATATTTTAATGTCTGTTAGTGCGATTTTTTTAAAAATTTGTAAAAAAACTTAAATGTTGAAAAATAATCGAAATTCATATTTTTTTCCTATTCCGACGATTCAAGGCTTTTTCAAGGAGTTTTTGAAAAAAATGAGAACAGTTTTTTTTAAATGTGTTGAGAAACCACGTCACAAAAAAAATTATATTTTATACTACTTTTAGCATAAAATACAATTGCAGCAGTAATTCTGATCAAAAAGTGTGAAAATCTATGTTTTATCTATAAAATGTTGTTAGTCAGAAAAGCGTTCAAAATCTTCTAATTCGTCGAAATATTCATAAAAAAAATTAAGCACATTTTTCAGTGTGGTTTAGAGATTAAAGTATTTTTAAAAAGAAATGTATAAGATATTTAAAGGGATTTTTTAAAAATATGTAATGAATTGATAAATGTTGTAAAATTATCGAAAAACATTGCAGCAGTACTTCTTATGAAAAAGTGTGAAAAATCTATGTATTTTAGCTAAAAAAGATGTTCGTAAGAAAAGCATTGAAAACGCTCTAAATCGTCGAAACATGCTATAAAACATTATTTTAAAAAAAAAATATATGAAATATTCAAAATTATTATTGACTTGATCGACTTTTACTGCGATTTTTTAAGAAATATGTGAAATATTGATCAATGTTGAAAAATCGTAGAAAATCACATTTCTTGCCATATTTCGACGATTCAATGCTTTTTCAAGCAGTTTTTGAAAAAATTCAGAATTTTTATTAAAAATATTTGGTGACAAAGTACTTCAGAAGAATCCCACAATTCAGCTTACTTTTAGCATAAAATTCAATTGCAAGAGTGACTGATTAAAAGGTGAGAAAATCCATGTATATTAGCTAAAAAATTAGGTTGGTCAAAAAAGCATTCAAAACCCTCTTTATCAAAACATGCAATAAAACACAATTTTAGCAGATTTTTGTTAGTTTTTTAGTGTTGCAAGTATTTTTAAAATAATATATAAAAAATTCAAAAGCATTATATATTTTATTGACTTTTAGTGCGATTGTTTTAAAAATATGTAAAACAAATATAAACGTTGAAAAATAATCGAAATTCATATTTTTTCCCTATTCCGACGATTCTAGGCCTTTTCAATCAGTTTTTGGAAATATTGAGAATTTTTTTTAAATGTGTTTAGAAAGCGCGTCGCAACAAAATTATATTTTAGCTTACTTTTAGCATAAAAATCAATTGCAGCAGTAATTCTCATCAAAAAGTGTGAAAATCTATGTTTTATCTAGAAAATGATGTTTGTTAGAAAAGCGTTCAAAACTTTCTAATTCGTTGAAGTATTCATGAAAACAAAATTTAAGCATATTTTTCAGCGTGTTTTAGAGATTGAAGTATTTTAAAAAATATATATAAATATTTAGTGGGATTTTTTAAAAATATGTAATGAATTGATAAATGTTGTAAAATGAACGAAAAACACATTTTTCTCCGTATATCGACGATTCAAGCTATTTTTCAGCACTTTTTTTTTTTAAAAATTGATAAATTTTATTAAAAATATGTGTTGATAAAGTACTTCACAAAAAATGTACAATTCAGATTGCTTTTAACATAAATTTCAATTGCAAGAGTACTTCTGATGAAACAGTGTGAAAATCTATGTATTTTAGCTAAAAATGATGTTTGTAAGAAAAGCGTTGACAACGCTCTAAATACTCTAAATATGTAATAAAACACAATTTAAGCACATTATTTTGATTTTATTAGTGTTTCACATATTTTTTGAAGAATATATGATATATTCAAAATTAATATTGACTTGATCGACTTTTACTGCGATTTTTTAACAATATGTGTAATATTGATAAATGTTGAAAAATCATCGAAAATCATATTTTTTCCATATGTCGAGGATTTAAGGCTTTTTCAAGCAATTTTTTTTGAAAAAAAATTTAAATTTTTATTAAAAATATGTGTTGACAAAGTACTACAGAAGAATTTCATAATTTAGCATACTTTTAGCATAAAATCCAAGCACTCAGGAACTTGGTCAACAACGATGATATCGTCATTACAACTGCTGACAAAGGAGGTGGTGTGGTGTTACTCAACACTGTCGACTACAACAATAAAATCTTAAATCTTCTCAACGATGCCAACACATACCAGCCTGTATCGGAATCAGTGCTACTTCAAAGTACCCAGACTTTCCTTCAAAAGGCTCGTAGCATCTTACGAAAATCAGAACAAGGCAAAAAACTACTTAAACTTTAACCAGGTCAACCGAAACCAGCACGCCTGTATGGCCTTCCTAAGACACACAAACCTGGCATCCCACTACGGCCTATCACTTCAGGCATAGGGAGTGCACCACACAGACTAGCCGGCCACCTTGCCAAATACCTTTCAGCGCTTCTGGGCACCATCAGTCAAGCCCACCTCAAACACTCAGGTGACCTTCTCTCCCGAATTTCCAACCTGAATGTCAAAAACAAAAGCATGGCTTCCTTCGATGTCACAGCCCTCTTTACCAACGTTCCTACTGACGCTGCAATCAACATTCTGAGACAGAGGCTCACTGAAAACCACGACCTCCCTTTACCTCTTCTAGATTTCATCAATCTAGTGGAACTTTGTGTTAATTTCAACTTCTTCAAGTATCAGGCCAACTGTTACAAACAATGCTTTGGGATGGCAATGGGCAGCCCCCTCAGTGCTGTGCTTGCCAACCTCTTCATGGAAAACCTGGAGACAGAGAAATTCAGCACCCTCTTTCCCAACACCGTTACCTGGCTAAGATACGTTGATGATATATTGGTTTTCTATCCGAGACGTCTCAATATCCAGGCCCTTCTCAACAAGATCAATGCAGTTGAACCATCAATAAAGTTTACACTTGAACTCGACAATGATGGCAAACTTCCTTTCCTCGACGTTCTACTGTGCAGATCTCCCGACAGTGACAAACTTCTCTTCAAAGCGTATAGAAAACCTACCAACAAGGACGATCTTATACACTTTTATTCACACCAAGACACCCGGACTATGAGAGGAGTCCTCATTGGCTTCTTGTGAGCTCTTCGCATCTCCAGCCCTTGTTTTCTAGAAGAAGAATGCACTTACATTACACAAGCCTTCACACGTCTTCAGTTCCCATCTTTCTTCAACCGAGATTGCAGACTCAAGGCACAAGCTATCCTCAACAAACCGCCCATGGAACAGCCCCCTAAACAGTTCATAGTACTCCCATGTGGCGATGTTGCCACGATACTCGCCGGGCACTTGCTATGAGTAACATCAACATTTCCATCATAAACACATCATCTATCAAAGACCTCACTACGAAACGCAGCCCCACACCTCTAACTTCTACAGCAGGCGTCTACACTATCCCCTGTGGGTTCTGTCCCAAGAAATATGTAGGCGAGACAGGCAGAGATCTTGCAGTCCGCCTGAATGAGCATCGAAATGCCTCTAACAGAGACGATGTAAGGTACGCCTGTGTCCTCCACAGAGACTCCACGGGGCATTTAATGAACTGGAATGAGGCACAACTCGTTCTCACCGAACCGGTCCTCAGACGCTGACGGTGCCTAGAAACCTCACTAATCGCCGTCACCGACACTATAGAACGCAACACTGGAAACTACAAAATTTCAAAAACATTGGCATACATGATACTTAAGCAGCACCAACCCAACATCACAGGAGTCACATGATTTCATCGTCTACCCGTCCTCATCATAGGTAGAGGTTTTGATAAGGAACTGCCTAGCATGGGCCAGTAGGCCTTCGACAGTGTTCATCCATTCTTATGTTCTTATGACATTCCTCAGGTCACGTGCCTCACATCTCACTCTCCGCCTATGTATATAATGTCTTTCTACCTCTGTATGTTAGAAGTGATCAAGGTCCCAGGACCGAAACGTTTTCTAATAAATATGTTATAGTGTTTGCTTACGTGTCTTTCTAAACCAACTTGTCAGTATTTATTACCAAGGTTTATACCACTTACATTAGTGCTGGGAGCTGTGAGTCTAGTGATTACTGTTTGGACCGGAGCCCCACACGTCACCTTTCAGGTTGGGGGGGGAAGAAGGAGGGGAAGGGATAGCAGGAGCTAGACTGACCCTACCTCAACAAGCAGCCGGCAATCAAACTATCACTTTAGGGGTGGGGGTAAAAAAGGCGGGAATAGCGGGACCTAGACTTACCTTAACAAGTAGCCGGCAAGCAAACTATCACTTTCGGGGAGGGGGAAAAACGGGGGGGGGGGAATAGCTGGAGCTGGACTTACCCTACCTTAACAAGTAGCCGGCAGTGAAACTATCGTTACTATATCGCTACTCCTATCTATTGAACTTTTCCCTCACAAACATAATTTTGGCATTTTTTTGTGAGTTTTTTTTAGTGTTGCAAGTATTTTTAAAATAATATATGAAAAATTCAAAAGCATTATATAGTTTATTGACTTTTAGTGCTTTTTTTTTTAAATATGTAAAATAAATATAAATGTTGAAAAATAATCGAAATTCATATTTTTTCCCTATTCCTACGATTCTAGGCCTTTTCAAAGAGATTTTGAAAAAATTGAGAATTTTTTTTTAATGTGTTTAGGAAGCACGCCGCTTTCTTCTAGCATAAAATTCAATTGCAGCAGTAATTCTGACCAAAAAGTGTGGAAATCTATGAGTAGTCATAATTTCTACAGAGCGACTCCTTCCGGAAAAGGCCTTCTACAGAGCGGTGTATCCGGTTTAGGACCTTCTACAGAGCGGTGGTCTAGGGCCTTCCTCTGAGCGGTGTATCCGGTCTAGGGCCAGCAGCTGGAGGGTCCTCTTTTCACACCTAGGTGTTACTTCCGGTTTGACCTTGACCTCGCCCTCGAGACTACCTCACCCTTGACCCCCCAACCAATACCCCCGCCCACGACCCCCCCTTCGCGACCCCCCGTCGCGCCGCGCGCCCGCCCGTGCGCCCGCCCGCGCCCTTCGCGACCCCCGCGCGCGCCCGCCCGCGCGCCCGCCCGCGCGCCCGCCCGCGCCCTTCGCGACCCCCGCCCGCGCCTTCTGCTGCGCCTTCTGCAGCATCGTCCGGATCGCCCCCGCGTCTCGAATTTTTTTTCCGATTTTCGAATTTTTTTTGAATTTCATTTTCTTGTACTCTCCATCTCCTCGGATCAAGTTTTTAAGGTCCCCCCTCCGACTTTCACCCCCATCCCAAAATTTCTTGAAATCATAGTCTCCATCTCCTCAGATCAAGTTTTTTTTTGGATCCCCCCTATGGGGTTTTCGAAATTCTCCATCTCCTTGGATCAAGGTTTTTTGGATTGTCCCTCCTTCCACCCCCAACCCCCACCTGAAATTTTTCTCGATAATACAAGTTTTGGATTCCCCCCTATGGGGGTTTTGAATTTCTTATGAGCTCCTCGGATCAAATTTTTGAGGTTCCCCCTCTCACTTTCACCCCCATCCCAAAATTTCTCGATAATACAAGTTTTTTGGATTCCCCCCTATGGGGTTTCGAAATTCTTATGATCTCCTCGAATCAAGTTTTTGAATTGCCCCTCCCACTTTCACCCCCATCCCAAAAATTTCTCGATAATGCAAGTTTTGGATTCCCCCCTATGGAGGTTTTCGAAATTCTCCATCTCCTTGGATCAAGGTTTTTTGGATTGTCCCTCCTTCCACCCCCAACCCCCATTTCCCAAAATTTCTCGATAATAAAAAGGACTCAACTTCCTCGGATCAAATTTTCTCGATAATGCAAGTTTTTGAATTCCCACCTATGGGGTTTTCGAAATTCTCCAATTCCTCGGATCAAGTTTTTGGAATCCCCCCCTATGGAGTAAGTATTCAAATGAACTCCTCCTATGGGGGCATGCTTACTACAGGTCTAAACAAGTCAAATGACCTAAGAAGGGTGTTTACTCGGCGGTCAGTGACGTCACGCGCACACAGGTTGAATCAGGTCGACCCTATGTCAGTGACGTCACGCGATGACCTCACACATACAAGCTGAATCATGTCGACCCTTTTAGTTCATTAAAGTTAATAAGGGGACATAGTACCTACATCATAGGGAAAACATTTTCACTCTTAACCCAAATTTTTCATCATCAGAAAGTCGCATTTTTTTCGTTAATACCCACAATTTCTTTACAAAATACAACACAACATTATCACAAAAAACTAACTCAAACTAACCCAAAGTTAATAAGGGGACACAGTACATCAGAAAAAGTCACAAAAACTAACTCAAACACTTTTACTTTGAACATCACCAAAACACTCTCATAAATCATTTGAATACTCACATAAACACCTTTGAACACCTTCAAAACACTCTTGAACACCTTCAAAAACACCTTTGAACATTTTCAATCAACACTGAAACACTTCCAAAAAACACAATTTGAGTACTCCCAATTACACCACTGAATACTACTAAAACACCGCTGAATTCAATCAAAACACCCTTCAACACCTTCAAACACCCTTGAACACCTTCAAAACACTCTTGAACACCTTCAAAAACACCTTTGAACATTTCCAATCAACACTGAAACACTTCCAAAAAACACAATTTGAGTACTCCCAATTACACCACTGAATACTACTAAAACACCGCTGAATTCAATCAAAACACCCTTCAACACCTTCAAAACACCTTTGAACACCTTCAAAACACCTTTGAACACCTTCAAAACACTCTCATAATCATTTGAACACACTCAAAACACCTTTGAATAACCTCAAAACACCTTTGAACACCTTCAAAACACCCTTGAACACCTTCAAAACACCCTTGATCACCTTCAAAAAACAACATTTGAACACACTCAAAACACCTTTGAACACCTTTGAACATTTCCAAAACACTATTTGAGTACTCCCAATTACACCACTGAATACTACTAAAACACGCTGAATTCAATCAAAACACCCTTGATCACCTTCAAAAAACAACATTTGAACACACTCAAAACACCTTTGAACACCTTTGAACATTTCCAAAACACTATTTGAGTACTCCCAAATAAGATTTGACATCTCTAATTTATCTGCACTTACACATTTCATTAAATTACAACTCATCCCTCAGTCTCCAGACTAGGCATTTTCTCGTTTTTACCCTTTTAGTTCATTAAAGTTATTAAGGGGACACAATACATCAGAAAAAAAGTCACAAAAACTAACTCAAACACTTTACTTTGAACATCCCCAAAACACTCTCATAATCATTTGAATACTCACATAAACACCCTTGAACGCCTTCAGAACACCTTTGAATATCGTTTTTAAACTAATTTCATCACAACACACTTATATCATTTTTTTTTCGGTAACTCTAATTCGACTACACTACCCTCATCAATTACCAACAAATTTTACTCGTTTTAACTAATGTCATCACTGTAACCAAGATTTTCACAAAAAACTCTATGACACCTAACACACACGCACACACACACCCCACAACACCCACAACCCACAATTTTTTCTCGTTTTAACTAATTTCATCAGAAAGTCACAACAACAACAACCCACAACCCACAACACCCACAACACCCACAACCCACAACACCCACAACACCCACAACCCACAGCACCCACAACACCCACAACCCACAACACCCCACAACCCACAATTTTTTCTCGTTTTAAACATTAAAGTTAATAAGGGGACACAGTACATCAGAAAAAGGCACAACACCCACAACCCACTTCACCCACACCACACAACACCCCACATCACCCACATCCCACAATTTTTTCTCGTTTTAACTAATTTCATCAGAAAAAGTCACAAAAACAACCCACTTATATCATCTTTTTCGGTATCTCTAATTCGACTACATTACCCACAACCCTCATCAATTACCAATTTATTCACATTTTTTTCCCCTTCTTTTTACTGAATCTTAAAAGTAATACACATTCCTCCCTACAGTACTAAAATTCTAATAAAATCCTCTCCATACCCATCTCCTTGTATCCACATAAATTAATATTATACTCGCATCAACTACCCAACTATTGCGACATGTTTCAACACCCTCCATTCTTTTCCAATATATCATAACTTTTCATTTCTATAATTTCTTTTTAAAATATTCACACATTACCTTTATATTCAGTAAAATCTCCCCATATTTCTAATTACAACCCTCCCCATACACCTCGCCATCTCACCCGCATTTCTTCACATCCACTCACCCATCTCCCAACACACCTCTTCTGAACAAACACAAAATCACATTTCACATCCACAAATGCATCTCAAATCCACTAAAATCACTATAATCAAGATATTCACAAAACTCTATGACCACCTAACACACACACACACACACACACACACACACACACACACACAAGTGCAAAGGTTTGCAACAAGACTAGTCCCAGAGCTAAGAGGTATGTCCTACGAGGAGAGGTTAAGGGAAATCAACCTGACGACACACATGATAACGACATACAAAATACTGAGAGGAATTGACAAGGTGGACACAGGACCAGAGATTACCAGTAACCTTAACCTAACCTAACCTAACCTAGCCTAACCAAACCTAACCTAACCTAACCAAACCTATCTTAACCTAACCTAACCTAACCTAGCCAAACCTATCCTAACTGTTCCTAACCTATCCTAACCTAACCTTACCTAACCCAACCTAACCTAACCTAACCTAACCTAACCTAACCTACCTTACCCTAACCTACTATCCTAACCTAAAATTTATTGGAACACTTCCAAAATACATTAGAGTACTCCAGAATTACTTTGAACGACTCCATTTTTGGATATTTCCAAATTAGTTTTGAAAACTTTATCGTAAAATCGAACATTATTTTCATGTTGGTAAACACACTCAATGGTAGAAATATTTACTCGATTTCCGAATAGAAACACTTTCCTCGCTCTGAGAGACTCATTGAGCTTATATGCCTTACCCCAAATGTATTGCTTCATGATTTTTGTACACCCCTTCCCCCTCCGACGCCACCATGTAATGCGCTTCACACCCAAGGTAGAAAATCACACGACCATCTCCTTACCCTACACCTGCGTCAACTCAGGATAGACAGACGCCATGAAATGCGGTTCACATCCAAGGTAGATTTAAGATAATCATCGCCTTACCGAACACCTGAATCAACTCACCTAACCGAACCCAACCTAACCTATCCTAGCCTAACCTAACCTAGCCTAACCTAACTTAACCTAACCTAACCTAACCTAACCTAACCTAACTTAACCTAACCTAACCTAACCTATCTTAACCTAACCTAACCTAACCTAACCTAACCTAACCTAACCTATCCTAACCTAACCTAACCTAACATACCCTAACCTAACTTATCCTAACCTAACCTAACCAAACCTAACCTAACCTAACCTAACCTAACTTAACCTATCCTAACCTAACCTTACCTAACCTAGCCTAACCTAACCTATCCTAACCTAACCTAACCTAACCTAACCTAACACCATCAAACACCTCCGAATACTCCCCAAAACACTACTGATTACTACCAAATCACCACTGAATACTACCAAATCACCGTCAAAATCACCAGAAACTAAGTTTAACATCACCATCCAACTTCCTTTTTATAGAAATCCCCTCAAATCACTATATCCAAGAACCCAACCTAACCTAACCTTTCCTAACCTAACCCAACCTAACCTAACCTAACCTAACCAAACCTAACCTAACCTTACCTAACCTAACCTAACCGAACCAAACCTAACCTAGCCTAACCTAACCTAACCTAACCAAACCTATCCTAACCTAACCTAACCTAACCTTACACCATCAAACACCTCCGAATACTCCCCAAAACACTACTGATTACTACCAAATCACAACTGAATACTACCAAATCACCGTCAAAATCACCAGAAACTAAGTTTAACATCACCATCCAACTTCCTTTTTATAGAAATCCCCTCAAATCACTATATCCAAGAACCCAACCTAACCTAACCTTTCCTAACCTAACCCAACCTAACCTAACCTAACCTAACCGAACCTAACCTAACCTTACCTAACCTAACCTAACCGAACCTAACCTAACCTAGCCTAACCTAACCTAACCTAACCGAACCTATCCTAACCTAACCTAACCTAACCTAACACCATCAAACACCTCCGAATACTCCCCAAAACACTACTGATTACTACCAAATCACCACTGAATACTACCAAATCACCGTCAAAATCACCAGAAACATCACCATCCAACTTCCTTTTTATAGAAATCCCCTCAAATCACTATAACCAAGAACCCAACCTAACCTAACCTTTCCTAACCTAACCGAACCTAACCTAACATTACCCAACCTAACCTAACCTTACCTAACATAGCCTAACCTAACCTATCCTAACCTAACCTAACCTAACACCATCAAACACCTCTGAATACTCCCCAAAACACTACTGATTACTACCAAATCACCTAACCTAACTGAACCGAACTTAACATTAACCAACCTAACCTAACTTATCCTAACCTAACCTAACTTATCCTAACCTAACCTAACCTAGCCTAAGCTAACCTAACCTAACCTGACCTAACTTATCCTAACCTAACCTAACCTAACCTAACTTATCCTAACCTAACCTAACCTAACCTAACACCTTCAAACACCTCCGAATACTCCCAAAACACTACTGATTACTACCAAATCACCACTGAATACTACCAAATCACCGTCAAAATCACCAGAAACTAAGTTTATCATCACCATCCAACATCCTTTTTATAGAATGAATATTCTTATCGCATTTTATGTTGCATATCACATTTCCTCTTCCACATCATCCTAAACATCCTTCCTTATTCATTCCGTATATCTCCTAGAGTTGTTTTAACCCCCGACGTAGGAGCCAGAGTGTAGTAGGTGGTGTTGGAGTGGTGATGGTTCCTCTGGCTCCTACGTCGTGATGGGTCCGTCGGGGGTTAAAACAACTCTAGGAGATATACGGAATGAATAAGGAAGGATGTTTAGGGATGATGTGGAAGAGGAAATGTGATATGCAACATAAAATGCGGTAAGAATATTCATTCTATAAAAAGGATGTTGGATGGTGATGATAAACTTAGTTTCTGGTGATTTTGACGGTGATTTGGTAGTATTCAGTGGTGATTTGGTAGTAATCAGTAGTGTTTTGGGAGTATTCGGAGGTGTTTGAAGGTGTTAGGTTAGGTTAGGTTAGGTTAGGATAAGTTAGGTTAGGTTAGGTTAGGTTAGGATAGGTTAGGTCAGGTTAGGTTAGGTTAGCTTAGGCTAGGTTAGGTTAGGTTAGGTTAGGATAAGTTAGGTTAGGTTAGGATAAGTTAGGTTAGGTTGGTTAATGTTAGGTTCGGTTCGGTTAGGTTAGGTGATTTGGTAGTAATCAGTAGTGTTTTGGGGAGTATTCGGAGGTGTTTGATGGTGTTAGGTTAGGTTAGGTTAGGATAGGTTAGGTTAGGCTACGTTAGGTAAGGTTAGGTTAGGTTGGGTAATGTTAGGTTAGGTTCGGTTAGGTTAGGAAAGGTTAGGTTAGGTTGGGTTCTTGGTTATAGTGATTTGAGGGGATTTCTATAAAAAGGAAGTTGGATGGTGATGTTAAACTTAGTTTCTGGTGATTTTGACGGTGATTTGGTAGTATTCAGTGGTGATTTGGTAGTAATCAGTAGTGTTTTGGGGAGTATTCGGAGGTGTTTGATGGTGTTAGGTTAGGTTAGGTTAGGATAGGTTCGGTTAGGTTAGGTTAGGTTAGGCTAGGTTAGGTTAGGTTCGGTTAGGTTAGGTTAGGTAAGGTTAGGTTAGGTTCGGTTAGGTTAGGTTAGGTTAGGTTGGGTTAGGTTAGGAAAGGTTAGGTTAGGTTGGGTTCTTGGATATAGTGATTTGAGGGGATTTCTATAAAAAGGAAGTTGGATGGTGATGTTAAACTTAGTTTCTGGTGATTTTGACGGTGATTTGGTAGTATTCAGTGGTGATTTGGTAGTAATCAGTAGTGTTTTGGGGAGTATTCGGAGGTGTTTGATGGTGTAAGGTTAGGTTAGGTTAGGTTAGGATAGGTTTGGTTAGGTTAGGTTAGGTTAGGCTAGGTTAGGTTAGGTTCGGTTAGGTTAGGTTAGGTAAGGTTAGGTTAGGTTCGGTTAGGTTAGGTTAGGTTAGGTTGGGTTAGGTTAGGAAAGGTTAGGTTAGGTTGGGTTCTTGGATATAGTGATTTGAGGGGATTTCTATAAAAAGGAAGTTGGATGGTGATGTTAAACTTAGTTTCTGGTGATTTTGACGGTGATTTGGTAGTATTCAGTGGTGATTTGGTAGTAATCAGTAGTGTTTTGGGGAGTATTCGGAGGTGTTTGATGGTGTTAGGTTAGGTTAGGTTAGGTTAGGTTAGGATAGGTTAGGTTAGGCTAGGTTAGGTAAGGTTAGGTTAGGATAGGTTAAGTTAGGTTAGGTTAGGTTAGGTTAGGTTCGGTTAGGTTAGGTTAGGATAAGTTAGGTTAGGGTATGTTAGGTTAGGTTAGGTTAGGATAGGTTAGGTTAGGTTAGGTTAGGTTAGGTTAGGTTAGGTTAAGATAGGTTAGGTTAGGTTAGGTTAAGTTAGGTTAATTTAGGTTAGGTTAGGTTAGGTTAAGTTAGGTTAGGCTAGGTTAGGTTAGGCTAGGATAGGTTAGGTTGGGTTCGGTTAGGTGAGTTGATTCAGGTGTTCGGTAAGGCGATGATTATCTTAAATCTACCTTGGATGTGAACCGCATTTCATGGCGTCTGTCTGTCCTGAGTTGACGCAGGTGTAGGGTAAGGAGATGGCCGTGTGATTTTCTACCTTGGGTGTGAACCGCATTACATGGTGGCGTCGGAGGGGGAAGGGGTGTACAAAAATCATGACGCAATACTTTTGGGGTAAGGCATATAAGCTCAATGAGTCTCTCAGAGCGAGGAAAGTGTTTCTATTCGGAAATCGAGTAAATATTTCTACCATTGAGTGTGTTTACCAACAAGAAAATAATGTTCGATTTTACGATAAAGTTTTCAAAACTAATTTGGAAATATCCAAAAATGGAGTCGTTCAAAGTAATTCTGGAGTACTCTAATGTATTTTGGAAGTGTTCCAATATATTTTAGGTTAGGATAGTAGGTTAGGGTAGGGTAGGTTAGGTTAGGTTGGGTTAGGTTAGGTTAGGTTGGGTTAGATAAGGTTAGGTTAGGATAGGTTAGGAACGGTTAGGATAGGTTCGGCTAGGTTAGGTTAGGTTAGGTTAAGATAGGTTAGGTTAGGTTAGGTTAGGTTAGGTTAGGCTAGGTTAGGTTAGGTTAGGTTAAGGTTAGGTAGGTGTGTGTGTGTGTGTGTGTACTCACCTAGTTGAGGTTGCAGTGGTCGAGTCCGAGCTCCTGGCCCCGCCTCTTCACTGATCGCTACTAGGTCACTCTCCCTGAGCTGTGAGCTTTATCATACCTCTGCTTAAAGCTGAGTATGGATCCTGCCTCCACTACATCACTTCCCAAACTATTCCACTTACTGACTACTCTGTGGCTGAAGAAATACTTCCTAACATCCCTGTGATTCATCTGTGTCTTCAGCTTCCAACTGTGTCCCCTTGTTACTGTGTCCAATCTCTGGAACATCCTGTCTTTGTCCACCTTGTCAATTCCTCTCAGTATTTTGTATGTCGTTATCATGTCCCCCCTATCTCTCCTGTCCTCCAGTGTCGTCAGGTTGATTTCCCTTAACCTCTCCTCGTAGGACATACCTCTTAGCTCTGGGACTAGTCTTGTTGCAAACCTTTGCACTTGTGTGTGTGTGTGTGTGTGTGTGTGTGTGTGTTAGGTGGTCATAGAGTTTTGTGAATATCTTGATTATAGTGATTTTAGTGGATTTGAGATGCATTTGTGGATGTGAAATGTGATTTTGTGTTTGTTCAGAAGAGGTGTGTTGGGAGATGGGTGAGTGGATGTGAAGAAATGCGGGTGAGATGGCGAGGTGTATGGGGAGGGTTGTAATTAGAAATATGGGGAGATTTTACTGAATATAAAGGTAATGTGTGAATATTTTAAAAAGAAATTATAGAAATGAAAAGTTATGATATATTGGAAAAGAATGGAGGGTGTTGAAACATGTCGCAATAGTTGGGTAGTTGATGCGAGTATAATATTAATTTATGTGGATACAAGGAGATGGGTATGGAGAGGATTTTATTAGAATTTTAGTACTGTAGGGAGGAATGTGTATTACTTTTAAGATTCAGTAAAAAGAAGGGGAAAAAAATGTGAATAAATTGGTAATTGATGAGGGTTGTGGGTAATGTAGTCGAATTAGAGATACCGAAAAAGATGATATAAGTGGGTTGTTTTTGTGACTTTTTCTGATGAAATTAGTTAAAACGAGAAAAAATTGTGGGATGTGGGTGATGTGGGGTGTTGTGTGGTGTGGGTGAAGTGGGTTGTGGGTGTTGTGCCTTTTTCTGATGTACTGTGTCCCCTTATTAACTTTAATGAACTAAAAGGGTTAAAACGAGAAAAAATTGTGGGTTGTGGGGTGTTGTGGGTTGTGGGTGTTGTGGGTGCTGTGGGTTGTGGGTGTTGTGGGTGTTGTGGGTTGTGGGTGTTGTGGGTGTTGTGGGTTGTGGGTTGTTGTTGTTGTGACTTTCTGATGAAATTAGTTAAAACGAGAAAAAATTGTGGGTTGTGGGTGTTGTGGGTGATGTGGGGTGTGTGTGTGCGTGTGTGTTAGGTGTCATAGAGTTTTTTGTGAAAATCTTGGTTACAGTGATGACATTAGTTAAAACGAGTAAAATTTGTTGGTAATTGATGAGGGTAGTGTAGTCGAATTAGAGTTACCGAAAAAAAGATGATATAAGTGGGTTGTGATGAAATTAGTTTAAAAACGATATTCAAAGGTGTTTTGAAGGTGTTCAAGGGTGTTTATGTGAGTATTCAAATGATTATGAGAGTGTTTTGGGGATGTTCAAAGTAAAGTGTTTGAGTTAGTTTTTGTGACTTTTTTTCTGATGTATTGTGTCCCCTTAATAACTTTAATGAACTAAAAGGGTAAAAACGAGAAAATGCCTAGTCTGGAGACTGAGGGATGAGTTGTAATTTAATGAAATGTGTAAGTGCAGATAAATTAGAGATGTCAAATCTTATTTGGGAGTACTCAAATAGTGTTTTGGAAATGTTCAAAGGTGTTCAAAGGTGTTTTGAGTGTGTTCAAATGTTGTTTTTTGAAGGTGATCAAGGGTGTTTTGATTGAATTCAGCGTGTTTTAGTAGTTTTCAGTGGTGTAATTGGGAGTACTCAAATAGTGTTTTGGAAATGTTCAAAGGTGTTCAAAGGTGTTTTGAGTGTGTTCAAATGTTGTTTTTTGAAGGTGATCAAGGGTGTTTTGAAGGTGTTCAAGGGTGTTTTGAAGGTGTTCAAAGGTGTTTTGAGGTTATTCAAAGGTGTTTTGAGTGTGTTCAAATGATTATGAGAGTGTTTTGAAGGTGTTCAAAGGTGTTTTGAAGGTGTTCAAAGGTGTTTTGAAGGTGTTGAAGGGTGTTTTGATTGAATTCAGCGGTGTTTTAGTAGTATTCAGTGGTGTAATTGGGAGTACTCAAATTGTGTTTTTTGGAAGTGTTTCAGTGTTGATTGGAAATGTTCAAAGGTGTTTTTGAAGGTGTTCAAGAGTGTTTTGAAGGTGTTCAAGGGTGTTTGAAGGTGTTGAAGGGTGTTTTGATTGAATTCAGCGGTGTTTTAGTAGTATTCAGTGGTGTAATTGGGAGTACTCAAATTGTGTTTTTTGGAAGTGTTTCAGTGTTGATTGAAAATGTTCAAAGGAGTTTTTGAAGGTGTTCAAGAGTGTTTTGAAGGTGTTCAAAGGTGTTTATGTGAGTATTCAAATGATTTATGAGAGTGTTTTGGTGATGTTCAAAGTAAAAGTGTTTGTTCAAAGTAAAAGTGTTTGAGTCAGTTTTTGTGACTTTTTCTGATGTACTGTGTCCCCTTATTAACTTTGGGTTAGTTTGAGTTAGTTTTTAGTGATAATGTTGTGTTGTATTTTGTAAAGAAATTGTGGGTATTAACGAAAAAATGCGACTTTCTGATGATGAAAAATTTGGGTTAAGAGTGAAAATGTTTTCCCTATGATGTAGGTACTATGTCCCCTTATTAACTTTAATGAACTAAAAGGCTCAACAAGATTCAGCCTGTGTGTGTGGGGTCATCTCGTGACGTCACTGACATAGGGTCGACCTGATTCAACCTGTGTGCGCGTGACGTCACTGACCGCCGAGTAAACACCCTTCTTAGGTCATTTGACTTGTTTAGACCTGTAGTAAGCATGCCCCCATAGGAGGAGTTCATTTGAATACTTACCCCATAGGGGGGGGATTCCAAAAACTTGATCCGAGGAATTGGAGAATTTCGAAAACCCCATAGGTGGGAATTCAAAAACTTGCATTATCGAGAAAATTTGATCCGAGGAAGTAGAGTCCTTTTTATTATCGAGAAATTTTGGGAAATGGTGGTTGGGGGTGGAAGGAGGGACAATCCAAAAAACCTTGATCCAAGGAGATGGAGAATTTCGAAAACCCCCATAGGGGGGAATCCAAAACTTGCATTATCGAGAAATTTTTGGGATGGGGGTGAAAGTGGGAGGGGCAATTCAAAAACTTGATTCGAGGAGATCATAAGAATTTCGAAACCCCATAGGGGGGAATCCAAAAAACTTGTATTATCGAGAAATTTTGGGATGGGGGTGAAAGTGAGAGGGGGAACCTCAAAAATTTGATCCGAGGAGCTCATAAGAAATTCAAAACCCCCATAGGGGGGAATCCAAAACTTGTATTATCGAGAAAAATTTCAGGTGGGGGTTGGGGGTGGAAGGAGGGACAATCCAAAAAACCTTGATCCAAGGAGATGGAGAATTTCGAAAACCCCATAGGGGGGATCCAAAAAAAAACTTGATCAGAGGAGATGGAGACTTTGATTTCGAGAAATTTTGGGATGGGGGTGAAAGTCGGAGGGGGAACCTTAAAAACTTGATCCGAGGAGATGGAGAGCACAAGAAAATGAAATTCAAAAAAAATTCGTAAAAAATCGGAAAAAAAATTCGAGACGCGGGGGCGATCCGGACGACGCTGCAGAAGGCGCAGCAGAAGGCGCGGACGGGGGTCGCGAAGGGCGCGGGCGGGCGCGCGGGCGGGCGCGCGCGGGGGTCGCGAAGGGCGCGGGCGGGCGCACGGGCGGGCGCGCGGCGCGACGGGGGGTCGCGAAGGGGGGGTCGTGGGCGGGGGTATTGGTTGGGGGGTCAAGGGTGAGGTAGTCTCGAGGGCGAGGTCAAGGTCAAACCGGAAGTAACACCTAGGTGTGAAAAGAGGACCCTCCAGCTGCTGGCTCTAGACCGGATACACCGCTCAGAGGAAGGCCCTAGACCGGATACACCGCTCTGTAGAAGGTCCTAAACCGGATACACCGCTCTGTAGAAGGCCTTTTCCGGAAGGAGTCGCTCTGTAGAAATTATGACTACTTCTATGTTTTATCTAGAAAATGATGTTTGTCAGAAAAGCGTTCAAAACCTAACTCGTGGAAATATTCATAAAAACACAATTTAAGCACATTTTTTCAGTGTGTTTTAGAGATTCAAGTATTTTTAAAAAATGTATGAAAATATTTGTGATGAATTGATAAATGTTGTAAAGGCATCGAAAAACATATTTTTTTCTCTGTATAAATTGATAAATTTTATTAAAAATATGTGTTGATAAAGTACTTCACAAAAAATGTACAATTTAGATTGCTTTTACCATAAATTTCAATTGCAGGAGTACTTTTGATGAAATAGTGTGAAAATCTATGTATTTTAGCTAAAAAATGATGTATGTAAGAAAAGCATTGAAAATGCTCTAAATAGTCGAAATATGCAATAAAACACAATTTAAGCACATTATCTTAATTTGATTAGTGTTTCACATATTTTTTAAAGAATATATGACATATTCATAATTATTGACTTGATCGACTTCTACTGCGATTTTAACAATATGTGAAATACTGTTAAATGTTGAAAATTTTTCGAAAATCATATTTTTTTGCCATATTTCGAGGATTCAAGGCTTTTTCAAGCATTTTTTTTTTTTTAAAAAGTCAAAACTTTTATTAAAAATATGTGTTGAGAAAGTACTTCAGAAGAATTTCATAATTAAGCTTACTTTTAGCATAAAATTCAATTGCAGCAGTGACTCTTATGAAAAAGTGCGAAAATCTATGTATTTTTACTAAAAAGTGAAGTTTGTCAAAAAAGCGTTCGAAACCCTCTAAATCGTCGAAATATGCAATAAAAAATAATTTTAGCGGATTTTTGTGAGTTTTTTAGTATTGCAAGTATTTTTAAAATAATATATGAAAAATTCAAAAGCATTATACATCTTATCAACTTTTAGTGCGATTTTTTAAAAAATATATAAAATGTTTATAAATGTTGAAAAATAATCGAAAATCGTATTTTTTTCCCCCTTTTCCGACGATTCAAGGTCTTTTCAAGGAGTTTTTGAAAATATTGAGAATTTTTTTTAAATGTGTTGAGAAAGCACGTCACAAAAAAAATTGTATTTTAGCTTACTTTTATCATAAAATTCAATTGCAGCAGCAATTTTGATTTAAAAAGTGTGGAAATCTATGTTTTATCTAGAAAATGATGTTTGTCAGCTATTCAAGCTATTATCATCATTTTGTTTTTTTTGACAAATTTTATAAATTTTATTAAAAATATGTGTTGATAAAGTACTTCACAAAAAATGTATAATTTAGATGACTTTTAACATAAATTTCAATTGCAGCAGTACTTCTGATTAAAAAGTGTTAAAATCTATGTATTTTATCTATAAAAATGATGTTTGTAAGAAAAGAGTTGAAAATGCTCTAAATCGTCGAAATATGCAATAAAGCAAAATTTAAGCATATTATTTTGAATCTTTTAGTGGTTCACGTATTTCTTAGAAAATATTTGAAATATTCGAAATTATTATTGACTTGATCAACTTTTATTGCGATTTTTTTTAAAATATATAAAATATTGATTAAAGTTGAAAAATCATTCTAAATCATATATCTTCCTTTATTTAGACGATTCAAGGCTTTTTCATGCATTTTTCGAAAAAAAAATTAAAATTTTTATTAAAAATATGTGTTGACAAAGTACTTCAGAAGAATTTCATAATTTAGCTTATTTTCAGCATAAAATTCAATTGCAGCAGTGACTATGATTAAAAAGCGTTCAAAAGCATTTAAATCATCGAAATATGCAATAAAACATAATTTTAGCACATTTTTGTGAGCTTTTTAGTATTGCAAGTATTTTTAAAATAATATATGAAAAATTCAAAAGTATTATATATTTTATTGACTATCAGTGCGTTTTTTTAAAATATGCAAAATAAATATAAATGTTGAAAAATAATCGAAATTCATATTATTTCCCTATTCCGACGATTCTAGGCCTTTTCAAGGAGTTTTTGAAAAAACTGAGAATTTTTTCAAACATGTTTAGAAAGCCGTTGCTTTCTTCTAGCATAAAATTCAATTGCTGCAGTAATATCTAGAAAATGATGTTTGTCAGAAAAGCGTTCAAAACCTAATTCGTCGAAATATTCATAAAAACACAATTTAAGCACATTTTTTCAGTGTGTTTTAGAGATTCAAGTATTTTTAAAAAAATATATGAAAATATTTGTAATGAATTGATAAATGCTGTAAAAGCATCGAAAAACATATTTTTCTCCGTATATCGTTGATTCAAGCTATTTTCAGCATTTTTTTTTTTAAATTTATAAATTTTATTAAAAATATGTTGATAAAGTAGTTCAGAAAAAATGTATAATTAAGATTGCTTTTAACATAAATTTCAATTGCAGCAGTATTTCTGATGAAATAGTGTGAAAATCTATGTATTTTAGCTAAAAAATGATGTTTGTAAGAAAAGCGTTGAAAACGCTCTAAATCGTCGAAATATGCAATAAAATACAATTTAAGCATATTATTTTGATTTTTTTAGTGTTTCACATATTTCCTAAAAATATATGAAATATTCAAAATTATTATTGATCAACTTTTACTGCGATTTTTTAGAAATATGTGAAATATTGATAAATTTGGAAAATCAACGAAAATCATATTTTTTGCCATATTTAGACGATTCAAGGTTTTTTCAAGCACTTTTTGAAAAAATTGAGAATTTTTATTAAAAATATGTGTTGACAAAGTACTTCGGAAGAATTTCATAATTTAGTTTACTTTTAACATAAAATTCAACTGCAGCAGTGACTCGGATTAAAAAGTGCGAAAATCTATGTATTTTAGTTAAAAAATGAGGTTTCTCAAAAATGCATTCAAAAGCCTCTAAATCGTCGAAATATGCAATAAAACATCATATTAGCATATTTTTGTGAGTTTTTTAAAGTTGCATGTATTTTTCAAATAATATATGAAAAATTCAAAAGCATTATATATTTTAATGAATTTAGTGCGATTTTTTTTAAAATTTGAAAAAAAAATATGTGTTGAAAAATAATCGAAATTCATATTTTTTCCCTATGCCGACGATTCAAGACCTTTTCAAGGAGTTTTTGAAAAATATTAGCATATTTTTGTGAGTTTTTTAATGTTTGGCTGCCCCTCAAGAGAGGTTCCTTGACGCTGGTGAGAGACTCATGATCTAAGGAACTGGATCTGTGCTCCAGTTCCCTGAATTGAACCTGAATGCCTTCCCTCCTCCCCCCCACAGGCGCTGTATAATCCTTCGAGTTTAGCGCTCCCCTATGATTATAATAATACATGTGGCTGGTGGTATGGCAAGCGAAGAGAAGTGGGTAACAGAGGAATAAGAAATGAGAACTATCATTGAACTTACAGGAAGAGCGGCTGATGTCAAACTTCTAGACAATTAGAATGTGTAGAAGCTAGCAGACACTTCCATTCAAAATTACACTTATAGCAGAAATAGTGTAAGACAGGAGTATGAGACAGAATGCATCATATTGGGATCATAAAAATAATGTCTTCAATAACTGGGTTGGGAGTCAATACAAAAGGAGATGTATCTGCTGACGAAGAAAATAAAACACCGACAGACATAGAAAAGGGAAAGGGGGAGATCACATTTCTGAATCCAGGCCGCTAATGTCATTACCATCTCAATCACCAATCCTCCCTTTACTTCTGAAGTAAAACTGAAAAACCAATCACTTCCTACTTCTATCATCCCATTTTCACATTAGCCACACTGACCCATTATAGTACAATAAATTTGCCAACAATTACCCTTCAACCTTACTTCAATTTTCATTTTCTTCTATTCCCTTTCTAATTCCTCTGACCCATTAGCAAGGTATAAGAAGCCTGGACACCACACGCTAGAACGTGGTACAAAATAAGGATATAAATGAATGACAAACGCACATGGAATAACTAACCCTCGTGGTGATGAGAAAGAGCAAATATTAGAGAAATCAGATATCATAGATCTTAAAAAGACAAAACTGACATAGATGACAAATGATGCAGTATTTAGAGGATGGAGTAGCGCACACACACACACACACACACACACACACACACACACACACACACATATACAGTCTTTGCATATGTGAAACTACTTTCTCGGTCTACCTATATTACAGTCCCACCCAAGTGCACTGATGGTCAACAGTGTACGGTGCCGCCCGACACAAAGAGCTTGGGGGATGAGGCTAAAAAATGTTTTTTTTTAATCTTTTTACCAGTTTCAATTAAACTTTTACTGTGATTTGGGCAGCATTTGACCTCTGTGTTTGTAGGGACTCTTTGCCTAACAGATAGAAAAAAAACAGTTTATGCCCTATTATGACCTCCAACTCTCCCTACTAGACAAAACTGGTAAGTTGTACAATGTTCTAGTTCACATCAGACGACAGATAAAGGTCTAAATAATTATGTAACATTAAAACTTTCAGCAAAATGTCAGTAGATTGCATAAAAGAAAATGTTGAAGTTTGTGTTTTATTCTTGGGGGGAGTAATAAAAACAAAACGGTAAGGAATATCAAAAATCCCTCTTGCAGCTTTGTATAACTATCATTCCTCAAAAATGTGTGCAAAAATCATGACAATCTGTCAAATAGTTCTAGATAAGTATGTCTACAAATGACAATAACTTACTCCTGAGTTTTGTTTAAGTACCTTCTGTTTACAACTCTATGGTGACTGAGCGCCAATTCTCAGCAAGCACACACCCCCAACTCGTATTGGCAGCCCACAGGCAACTGAGCTACTAGTACTCCAAGCATTGATAATTAGTTCACACAGAAGGTGCCACGTAATGTATTTGGAAATAAACAATCATAAAAATCGTAATTTTTCGAGTAAAAAAAAAGTGAAATGGCATCCTGTTCTCTTGATGTCAACAGGAACAAAAAATTACATTTTTTGAAAAAGATACTTAGAAATGTGATAGAAACACGCCGATTGTATCAAAATGCTTCCAGAATTATGCACTATTTTTCGGTAAGAAAACATATATATATATATATATATATATATATATATATATATATATATATATATATATATATATATATATATATATATATATATATATATATATATATATATATATATATATATTGTGAAGGCTTACTCAGCCCTGTAACAACTTCAGACAGTATTACCAAGGCTGGCTCCTCCTCAGGAAAATTAATGAATAGAAAAAGAAATAATAATTCACAAAGATAAACACTTTATTATTTATTAAAGCAAACATAAAATAATTAAACATGAAAGGTATATCCTATTTGAAAGAAAAATAAAAAATGAAATGAATAAAATAACATTTGAACTCAACGCTAATATATATAGGGGTGTCTGGTGTTGGTGACACTGAGTGTTGTTGAAATCGTAGCAGTTGCTGATGATGGGGGGGGGGTCACAGGTGTTGGTTACAACCCACCGGTTTGTTCTTCACAGTATAGCCATGAGCATTCTACCCCGATGACAGGAAAGCAGGTTCTTTACCGCTGCAATGATGAGGGGTTACGTCCTGCAATTTCATACAGGTGCCCAGGTAATTAAATCCAAAAAGGGGAAGTCTCAGGACGTTAGTCTATCTCCATCAATTCTACTCGTTGATTGGCAGGAGACCCTCTCTGTCATCCAAGCTTGAAAGATAGACAGGTTACCCACTGCTTAAGAAGTCACTCTCCATGATAAGTACAATACCTAAAAGATGTGGTGATTATTACAACAGTCAACTTAGAGCAAGACTGAAAGGACTAAGTTTATTATTGGTCAAAAGTGAAGCTTTCAACCAATAAATCCACTAGAATACAAGGCAGGCATGTACTTACAGTAGTGCTGGGAGCTGTGAGTCTAGTGATTACTGTTTGGACCAGTGCCCCAAACGTCACCTTTCGGAAGGGGGGGAAAGAAGGAGGGGAAGGGATAGCAGGAGCTAGACTGACCCTACCTTAACAAGCAGCCTGCAATCAAACTATCACTTTCGGGGAGGGGGAAAAAAGGCGGGAATAGCGGGAGCTTGACTTACCCTACCTTAACAAGTAGCCGGCAATGAAACTATTGTTACTATATACTCCCTCGCTACTTCTATCTATTGAACTTTTCCCTCACACTCCCCTATACCAAGACTTATAGTCAAGGAGTATAAGAAGAATAGGCGAGGAAAAAGTTCTAACATATGGAAGTTGCGTAAGGCAAGAAAACTTCTACTGACTGTCACGACTTAACCAGTCAGAGAAATAATTGGATGAACCAATGATATACACAATATGGAACGTAAAAGCCTGGAGTGCCAATGTTCACCTCAAGAGGCGACTGTTGGTTCCCTTAAAAGTTTCTAGGTATATCAAAGGTTTATGGTCCGTTTCTAAAATGAATTCTTTTCCCAGCAAATAAAATTTAAGTTTGGAGATACCCCACACAAGGGCCAAACATTCTTTTTCTATGGTGGAGTATCTCGTTTCTGCAGGAAGGAGTTTCCGGCTTAGGAAGCATACAGGGAAGGAAGTACCATCATGGTATTGTAGTAACACTGCACCTAAGCCAGTATTGGAGGCATCAGTTCTTAAACAAAATGTTTTATTAATATCTGGAATCTCAGGTATAGGGTCTTTCGAGAAGATATTTTTAATCTCATTAAACTTTTCCCGAGCTACGTCGGAAAGTTGCCTGTAAGATCAGTAAGGTTTGGGATAAACTGTGCATAAAAATTTACAGAGCCAAGAAAGCTATGCATGAGCTTTTTGGTTTTGGGGAATTTAAATTCTAATAAAACTTTGATCTTACTGGGGAGAGGCTGCAGAGAGTTATTAGAAGGTATCAGTCCAAGATATCTAATCTTGTTATACCCAAGGAAGCATTTCTTCGGCTTGGCAGTGAGGCCATGTGAGCGTAACCTACGCAAAACTGATGTTAATATCTGGATATGTTCGCCCCATGTGGATGTCATTACGTAAATGTTATCAAAATAAACTGAAACATTTGGCATATTACCCAAGATCTTTCTCATCAGTCTCACGTAGGTAGCACAGGCAGTTACCAAACCGAAGGGCATAGTTCTATATTGCATCAGTCCTTGGTGTGTAGGAAAAGCGGTGTACTGCTTAGAAGAAGTATCTAACATTACTTGATGATATGCCTGCGCAATATCAATCTCTGAAAAGAAGGAAGAGTCATAAAATTTGTGTAGATCGCTATCTATTAAGGGCATAGGCTCAGCATCCCACCGAGTTATAGCATTAAGGCCTCTGAAGTCAATATCAAGTCTATATGAATTATCCTCCTTCTTAACCATGACTGCTGGTGAACAATATGAAGATACTGAAGGTTCAATGATCTTTAGTTTTAATAATTTGTCTACCTCTCGGTCAAATGCATCCCTAAGGTGAACTGGAACTGGGTATAATTTTCGTTTGACAGGATTGTCCATCACTAAGTCAATCTTATGGACTACTCACACATTGAAGTAGTTCATGTCTCTTATGGTCATCCAAAGATTCATTAATATTAATGTTGGTTGCGTCCGAGTTGTCAAGAGTCACCAAGTCATGTAGTTCATCATAGTCTAAGTTAGAGGTGTCAATTACACACACCTTACATTCTTCAGTTGTCGTATCAAGTTCGTGTTGAAAAACTAAGTCAAAGTTATTAAGGCAGTTGACCGAATTTCTTCGGTAATATTTCTTAAGGATGTTGATATGATAAAGCTTAGGTTTCCCCTTGACTTCTATGAGGTAGTCAACTTTCCCACAAATTTTTAATACTTTATATGGACCTTTCCATGCTACTAATAACTTATTTGACTTGATAGGCAAAAGTACAAGAACTTCATCCCCTACTTTAAAACTTCTCCTCTGACTTTTGGAATCAAAATAGGTTTTGTACTGGTCCATTGACAAGTGTAAGTTTTTCGAAACTATGTCAGAGGTCTCCTCAAGTTTGGATCTAAAGTCAAGGAGAAACTGGTAAGAAGACTGAACCTCAGCATTTACCTCCTCATTAGTCCATAAGTCATGAAGGATGGACAGTGGACCTCTGGACTGTCTACCATAGAGAAGTTCAAAAGGTGAAATCCCCAAAGAGTCACTGGGAACTTCCCTCATGGCAAACAAAGCACAGGGTAGGTAACGATGCCACTCCTTAGGTTTAAGGGAGCAAAGCTTCCTTCAAATGGACTTGAGAATCGAATGCTGGCGCTCAATCCTCCCATTACAGCTGGGATGATAGGGTACTGTGAAGAGAGGCTTCATTCCCAGAAGTTGGTATAGATGTTGCATTAAGTCAGATGTGAATTGTGTCCCACGGTCAGACAAAATTTCTCTAGGGATGCCCACTCTGGAGAAGATGGACAAAAGGGCTTCAGCCACCTCTGTAGTAGTTATGGTTTTTAAGGGTACGGCTTCAGGGAAGCTCGAAGCATAATCAACTAATGTTAATATATATCTATGTCCCCCAGATGAAAGTGGAGATAAAGGACCAACAATGTCAATAGCTACTCTTTCAAAGGGTACTGTAAAGACTGGCATTTTGACCATAGGTACTCGCCTGGTACCTCGGGAGGATGACAGTTGGCAAACTTTACACGATCTACAATAGGTAGTTACATCTGAGGACATTTTTGGCCAAAAATAGGTTTCCCTAATTTTATTTAAGGTTTTACGATGCAAGAAATGTCCGGCCACTGGCAGGTCATGAGCCATTTTAAGAACAGTCTCTCTGCATTGACTTGGAACAACTAAGAGGGAATAGTCTGTCTCATCTGAATTTAATTTGAATACTGACTTGTACAAGATACCTTTTATATATTCAAATTTATATAAAAAGTTTTTCCTTTGGATAACTTGATTTTGTTTAGGGGCATTATGGCAATTCTTAAGAGAAGGGCAATTACGTTGTAAATTGACAAAGGAGTCCTTCGATATGTCTAAAGGCTTAAAATCAGAGAAAATCAAAGGATGGACAGTAGGAGAAGCCTGGGCTTTGGTCTGAGCCCTAGTCAAGACATTTATGGTATCGGAGGTGATATCTTCACTGTCATCTAACAAGTGAACCGGTGATCCTACTACCTCGCTTTCGAGAGTAGCATCACTGGTTTTTAATTCCACATGAATCTCACGAGACATTGTCTCATCTGAACTTTTGAGGGGCTTCTCTGACTCTACAGGAAGAGGTTCTGAAAAGCTTATGTCCATCTTTGGTGATGAAAGGTCAACCTCAGAAGGAAGAATGGCACCTTTTACATTACCTATTAGTACGGAGCATAAAGTGATTGGAGCTAGTACGGCTTCAGACCAACCTGTGAACCATTTAGACCTAATGTAACAACGGATGGTAGGAAAAGTGTCTGTACGGCCCAAGCAGTCTGAAAGTATAGCAGAGGAATGAGTTTCTTTAAGATTAGGGAATAGCTTATCAGAAATGACTATACATGTGCATCCAGTGTCTCGTAAAATAGTAGATACATTAAGTCCATTAACTGTTCCTGAACAGAAGGGTGCTTGGTCATTACAGTCTTTAAAACATCTTCCAACTTTTTGGACCTTCTTAGAAGGACAATCTGGACGTTTATGTCCCTTAACACCACACAAATGACAAACAGGAATAAAAGAAGTCTTTTTACTTTCCACTAGAGGCTTTGATTTCTCAAGGTCTGCTGAACCCTTGCCCTTAGGGTTCGATCCCTTTAGGTCTTCATAGGAATTGTGAGCCTCAGCATACAGGTCAGCAGCCTCAGCAACTTCCTCAGCTTTAATCAGGTTACGTTCTCTGATGAATGTTCGTATCTGATGGGGAAGAGCTGTCAGGAACTGGTCAGCAACCATGAAGTCTCTAAGAGATTCATAACTGCGATCAATTCCTGAACTCTTTATCCAAAAGTCGAACAAACGAAAGAGTGTAACCTGTAACGGCTGAAAGTTCTGGCCAGGCTGTAAGGTGGCATACCTGAAATCTTTCCTGTAAGAATTAGTGGTTTTTTGATATGCTTTAAGGATTGCCTTCTTCAGTAGGTTATAATTACATATGAAATCCTGCGACAAAGTTGCATAGATATTCAAGGCTGTACCAGAAAATAACATTCATAACCTGGTAGCCCAGGTTTCAGCAGGCCATTCACAGAGGGTAGCAGTATTTTCAAACCTGATAATGTATGAAGTTATGTCTTCGCCCTATGTGAAGGGAGGTAAATTAGGTGTTGGAATATGTGTACTGACTGCACGTTGTTCCATTACTCCTTCCTCTAATTGTTGTTGTGTAAAGTCAACTTTTTATTCTCTAATTCAAGGCGAGATTTTTCGAGCTCGAGATCCTTTTCTCTCTCCATTAACTCATGTTCTCTAGCTTTTTCCTGAACTTCTCTATCCTTTGCTCCTTCCTCAAGTTCTCTTAATTTAACCTGTTCCTCACGTATTTTAGCTTGTTCCTCACGTACTCTAGCTCTCTCCTCACAAACAAGTCTATCACACTCCTCTTTGTCTCCTCTCTCTCTTTCTAACTGTCTTTCTTGGATTTCTCTCTCAATTCTCTCTCTCTCCTTTTTCTCTTCTCTTTCCCTTTCTAACTGTCTTCTCTCTCAATTCTCTCTCTTTCAAGTTTTTCCTGGATATTTGCACTAATGAAAGATTCTAAATGTTTCCCTGTTATTGCTAAGTTACTTTCAGCGTTCATCCAAAACTTGTATTCCTCGATATTTGCAAGAATAACTTAAACTACCAGGGGAAAATGAAATGGGTATTAACCAAAATGGAGGGTTCAATTCCTGCTCCGCTGAAACTGTAAATAAATCAGAGGGCTCGATCCCTACTTCAATTAAACAATATGTATTAATCAAAATGAAGGGTTCTATGCCAGCTCTGAGCAAACAGTAAGTAGAATGGGGTCACTTGACCATCCAATCTTCTCACCAACAAATCAAGAGTGTCCAACGACAGTTCCCTTGATAAAATAAAGAGCTCAATGAAACAAATTGTCTCTGGAAAATCTCGAGTCCCTAGAGTCTAATCCTTCAAAGTGTTTCAAGCTCACACAAAAATAGATGGCAGAATTAGCTAGTATTCCTGCCTTGACTTGACTTACAATAAATTGAGGCTATAACAATCACCAAATCTTTTAAATACCTGTACTCATGGCTGGTGGTAACCATCTGGGGTATGCGGCGTTGAAGCTCCAATGGTAGATTCGAGATGGAGTTGAATCTTGATTCAGTCGAGTTGATCCTGGCAAGGTCGCCACTTGTGAAGACTTACTCAGCCCTGTAACAACTTCAGATAGTATTATCAAGGCTGGCTCCTCCTCAGGAAAATTAATGAATAGAAAAAGAAATAATAATTCACAAAGATAAACACTTTATTATTTATTAAAGCAAACATAAAACAATAAAACATGAAAGGTATATCCTATTTGAAAGAAAAATGAAAAATGAAATGAATAAAATAACATTTGAACTCAACGCTAATATATATAGGGGTGTCTGGTGTTGGCGACACTGAGTGTTGTTGAAATCGTAGCAGTTGCTGATGATGGGGGGGGGTTGCAGGTGTTGGTTACAACCCACAGGTTCATTCTTCACAGTATAGCCATGAGTATTCTATCCCAATGACAGGAAAACAGGTTCTTTACCGCTGCAATGATGAGGGGTTACGTCCTGCAATTTCATACAGGTTCACAGGTAATTAAATCCAAAAAGGGGAAGTCTCAGGACGTTAGTCCATCTACATCAATTCTACTCGTTGATTGGCAGGTGACCCTCTCTGTCATTCAAGCTGGAAAGATAGACAGGTTACCCACTGCTTAAGAAATCACTCTCCATGATAAGTACAATACCTAAAAGATGTGGTGATTATTACAACAGTCAACTTAGAGCAAGACTGAAAGGACTAAGTTTATTATTGGTCGAAAGTGAAGCTTTCAACCAATAAATCCACTAGAATACAAGGCAGGCATGTACTTACAGTAGTGCTGGGAGCTGTGAGTCTAGTGATTACTGTTTGGACCGGAGCCCCACACGTCACCTTTCGGGGGGGGGGAAGGAGGGGAAGGGACAGCGGGAACTAGACTGACCCTACCTTAACAAGCAGCTGGCAATCAAACTATTACTTTCGGGGTGGGGGAAAAAAGGCGGGAATAGCGGGAGCTAGACTTGCCTTACCTTAACAAGTAGCCAGCAAGCAAACTATCACTTTCGGGGAGAGGGAAAAGAAGGCTGGAATAGCGGGAGCTTGATTTACCCTACCTTAACAAGTAGCAGGCAATGAAAGTATTGTTACTATATACTCCCTCGCTACTCCTATCTATTGAACTTTTCCCTCACACCTTTCCAAAACCCATACCTCTAACTAATCCTCATTTAAAACCCTAACAACATCAACTAAACTAGCGAGAGCACCCACACCTGCCCTGGATAAGTGAACTCCATCCTTGGCAAACATGTCATTTCTGTAATAGAAGTGGACCCAATTGTCAATGGTACAGTGTTTGTCCAGTCAGCAATTAATACCGATTGCTCTAGACAGCCATTCATTTCTAACATCACTCCTAGGCACAATGCCACATATAACAGGTGACCTCCCTTTTTCCCTAATTATATCTCTTGCTGTCCTATTCCTGCTAACTAAATCCTCACTTCTACGTTTGCCTACATCATTGCCTCCAGAACTGTGTCAGCTAATAGAACTGATCCCATTGCTATTCATGTGTTGTTAAAATGTATAACCATATCCTCCATTCCAGTTCCAAGAAAGCAAGCCCTTTGTTTTCTATTCCTATGCTTTGAGCATAAAGCCTTGTAGGATCCTCAATCCTGCAGAACACACACTAACAAGTTTTAACAACACATTGTCATTGACATAAAAGAGGTTACCCATATACACTCACAAATTTTTCCATATAACATACTACTATAATATAAACAATATAAATTATATAACTATATAAACTATATAAAATACAAACTATATAAGCCTTTCAGATTTGTATAGTTAACATACTATGACTGACATATGACAAAGGTTCACAACCTTCACAGTAGATAATCAGAGGAATGACTTACATCACAATCTCAGTTAAAAAAAAAATAAAATACATACACTTCCCAAAATTAACCCCTATACAATAACAATTACCTAAAAACATACATACGTGCCTTACTACAATCCCACTGAAAAATCCCATTGAAAAAAAAAAAAAAAAAAAAAAAAAAAAAAAAAAAAAAAAAAATAAAAAAAGGAAAATCCTAAGCCTCACACTTATACTAAATATATATTAATAATTATTTTTTTATTATCACACTGGCCGATTCCCACCAAGACAGGGTGGCCCAAAAAAGAAAAACTTTCACCATCATTCACTCCATCACTGTCTTGCCAGAAGGGTGCTTTACACTACAGTTTTTTAAACTGCAACATTAACACCCCTCCTTCAGAGTGCAGGCACTGTACTTCCCATCTCCAGGACTCAAGTCCGGCCTGCCGGTTTCCCTGAATCCCTTCATAAATGTTACTTTGCTCACACTCCAACAGCACGTCAAGTATTAAAAACCATTTGTCTCCATTCACTCCTATCAAACACGCTCACGCATGCCTGCTGGAAGTCCAAGCCCCTCGCACACAAAACCTCCTTTACCCCCTCCCTCCAACCTTTCCTAGGCTGACCCCTAACCCGCCTTCCTTCCACTACAGACTGATACACTCTTGAAGTTATTCTGTTTCGCTCCATTCTCTCCACATGTCCGAACCACCTCAACAACCCTTCCTCAGCCCTCTGGACTAAATATTAATACAGCCTCTTCCACCGGCTGAGCACATTATATAAAGAAAGAGACTAAACCATACTCTCCCATTACAAATTTTTAACGAGGCATTACAAATTTATGGAAGTCATTAGCGTTTCATCTCTCATCAACTGGATGAGCACATTATATAATGCTAGAATAAAGTTATTACACTCGCTAAAAAATCCCAACACTAAACACAAACAACATAATTTAAATAACCTCTCATTGCGATACGATTATCGCACATGAAATATGCCCAATAAAGGCTATAAATGCACACTCTACAGAAGCCCTAAAGCTCTTCAAGGTCTTACACCTATAATCTTGACACCATTCACACTTAATACATGAAGAAGGTCATGACGACCCTGACACATCAAACACAGAATTCTTCATTCGTTACTACGTAATTACTTGATATCACCTTTGTTTTCTGTGCCCACTTGCATGCTACATACACGTATGCCACACATCTACACCTTCTATACCCACATACACCTCACTCTCACCTCTCCCCAGGAGGCGACCCCGCTGTGTCCTCCCTGAATTCCACCTTCTCGTATGTAATCCCCAACCCCCCCCCTTACTCACTCAGCCCAAGTCGTAGATTCATGAGAAACCCTAACGTTAACATTCTATACCCTTCCGAAAAATCCTTCTCCCACCTCCTCCCATACAGTTCTCTATTACGACACATCGTACGATAAACCGTTACCGCTAGTACCCGCCTCCTCACCTCACAATCCCCCCTCCCCCTCATCACCCACGATATATATATATAATCCACTATTATATAATCCAAAGCTCTTATAACACTCATCGAACCCTCCCACATCTAGGCTTAGTGCACGCAGAACCGACACCCCTCGGCCCCCCACCCCCTGTACAACCCTACTTAACCAATACCTAACACCCTCCAGTCCCCCACAAAAGTATACTTCATGGAACGCCGTCTCATCCTCCCCACAGATTCCACACCTTCCACCCACAATTACCCCTCTGGTTCTTAGTACCTCCCCCGACGGTAGTATGCCATGCAGAAAACGATACGTTACCTCCCTTACCCTAGGCTTTAACTTCAACTTGCTAAACCTATACCAAATACTCTTCCATGAGTACATGGGGAACAATCCCTCAACTGGTACAACAATCCTTTCTTCAAGCAGCCTACACAAAACCCCTACTCGAATTTTCCTGGGTTCTCTAACCAACATCAAAGCCCTCAAAACAGTTTCACATTCCCTCAACTCCACACCACCATACAACTTACCCAACCTATCATGTATTTTTCCCAGCTGCCCTCCACTCATACCTTCGCGCAAAACCTCCCATTTAAGAAACATATTTAATCCTCCTTCTCAGATCCATCAACCCCAACCCACCCTGGCGCACAGGTAACATTACAACCTCTCTCCTCAGCCAATCGCACCTTGAACCCCACAAAAAGTTGAACACTCGTCTCAGAATTCCCACAATCGCCGTCCCTGTTAATGGGAACACGGCTGCTACGTGCCAAACCTTACTATACAATAATACATTTATAACAATCACTCGTTGTACGAGAGTCAGATGATGAGGTCGCAATGCACCCAGACGCCCCTGAATCCTTTCCATTAATCTATTCGAGTTTTCCTCTCGAGCAGCATCCAAGTCATCTTTATAGGTGATACCACAAATTTTTAAAGACACCGTTTGTTTCCTCACAACGTTACATCTCCCCCCTCCTCCACCCTATCACCCAACCCCATGATCATTGATTTCTCTCTATTTACCTGCATCCCTGTTGCATTTCTGAACTGTTGCACAACATCATCCAAAACACCCAACGCCATCCCCTCTCGAACCAGGACTGTTGTATCGTCTACATATCCTATTATTCCAGGCCACACTTTCCCGACCTCCCCCACACCTCCACTCGTGTCACATACACAACGTTCAACCATTCTATAGAAGGGGTCCTGAATGCACGCAAACAACATTTGTGACATGGGACACCCCTGCCTAAGTCCCCTACCCATTACAATCTCCTCCCCCAAGCATCCATTAATCTGTACCCTCATCTTAGCTCCATTGTACAACGTGGTTACCCAATTAGCTATTTCTTCCCCATAACCCTGCCTCCTAAGTATAGCTTCCAATGCTCCCCTTTCCACCCTGTCATAGGCCCCCTGCCAGTCTAAGGCCAACAACGCCGCTCTCCCTCCCCCCCCCTTTTGACTCCAAAAACTTCTCAGTATTCCATGACCCTCACTCATCGACCTTCCAGGCAAACCATACTGCGTTTTCGAAACCACTCTCCCTACCACACATTTAAACTGATTACCCAAGACTTTAGCGAACAACTTATAATCACCACATAACAGAGATATGGCACGGTACTCCTTGAGGGTGTGCTGCCCCTTACCCTTCTGGACCAACACTACAACTACTGTTGCTTGCTTGTCCCCCATCACACCCTTCTCCTTCATCTGATTAAATAACCTACCCATGAATCCCCTTATCACCTCCCAATGTTTGAGGTAAAATTCAGCCGGGAGACCGTCTATTCCCGGTGCTTTGCCCTTCCTCATTCCCCTTAAAGCCAACTCTATTTGCTCTTCCGTTATTACCCCCCTAAAGCCTTTCTATCACTATTCCCTAAATTACACGTCACATACTCACACACCTTTTTTAAATCCACATTCTCCACCTTCCCACTTGTCCAATACCCTTCATACCATTTATCCGCATACGCACACATTCCTTTCGTAGTTAGTATCTCCTGACCCATTCTATAACCCCCCGCCATCTCATGTACCTCTAACCTCGGAATAGCTGTAACCCGCTGTCTTTGTTTTTGACGTCGCAACACACACGCCGATGGCTTGTCTCCCCAAAGCACCTCCTCTACCCTTGCCTGCACCCTTACCGCTTGAAACCTCTCATTTTGTAACTCCCTCAGTCTCCCCTTGACCTCGACAATTTCATCCATAGGATAGTTGCCCCCCACAGCCCCCTTCCCATAACAGCCCCTTAACCTGAAAGGCCATATTTTAAATCATTTATACGTTGCCCACCCCCACATAATATTTCCTAATCCTTTCCTTGGCTACACAATCCCACCATTGTACGACATCTACCACTCCCTGTGCCTCCTCTCTAAGCTCCTTCCATAGGACAGAAAATCCCACTAACCCCTCCTCATCACTCAATGCACTTACATTTAATTTCCAGTAACTCCTGTATATTTCTGCAAGCTCCTCCCACCCAACCTCCACCAACACTGCTCTATGATCCGACCATGCTACTTCAACAGTTTTGAAAGATCTCACTACAACCCCGTGAGAAAGATACACTCTATCTAACCTCGCTGCATACCATCTCCTAACAAATGTATGCTCTGTCTCCCACGCCCCCCCCCCTCGAATGCGTCCCTTAACCTAATATCCCTCAATAAATCTCGTAGGGCCACCGACACATAACCTGCCCCTTTTGGTTCCACATCAGCCCTCCTAATGATGCAGTTCCAATCACTTCCTACTATTGCCACCTCCGGTAATGCACGGAAAAAAAACACAAGGTCCTCACACACAAACTCCTGCTTCACCTGTACGTTATTCTCTGCAGGCACATATACGCTAATAAAGGCCACACGTTTTCCCATCCACAAACCATCTACGCGCAACACCCTTCCCCCTCCCCCCCTCACATCTCTGCAAAACAAACGGGCTCGCCTCCCTTATTAATATACCCACCCCTCCTTTCAAACGGGCAGATGGCAGGGTTACCACTCGAAACCCCTCCATCTCCAACACCCTACCCTCCTTAAAATTATGCTCCTGAAGGAACACAACATCCACTCTAAATTTATTCAGAAACATTCTAAACCATTCTCTCTTTACACTATTACACAAACCATTAACGTTTACTGTCATACACCGGAGGCCTATTAAAGTTTCCACCCCTGCCTCCTCTCTTCACTCTTCCTATGGGCACCAGAACGTGTGGGACCACTTGTCACCTGCACAATTCCCTCTCTCCCCCCCTTCTTTTGGTGCCTCCTGTCATGGCCACCACTACCTTCACCTTCTGCCCATATTTGCTTCCCAGTCCGCTGCGCTGGCGTTAGGACATCATCTGAATCCGACGCAGCAGCTCTCTTTCTTGTGACAGGCGCATCCTCCATGGCTTGGTCTGGGGATGCCTCACAATGTACCTCAACCTCCACTGTACACAGTGGCAATGATCTCGGTGACACCTCAGTCACGCTGTCACTTCCGTCGTCCGAATAGTTCTGTTGTTGATGCACCACAGCCTTCAACTCGTCTTCTACCACCTTTCCAGGAGTAGCCACCTCCTCAGGCGGTGACAAGGACTTCAGAACCTCGGCTAATTCCTCCTCAATTTCCAACACTTCCTCCTGTACTTTTTGCGCAACCCGATCCACTGGAAGTGTCTCTGGGCCAGGAAACTGGTCAAGGGCCTCACCCTCACATGCTCAGCGCGAACGAAAAATTTTTTCCGAAAAAAATTCACAAACTGAGTTAATCTTATAGAAAAATAGCTTAACTCTCTGGCAACACAATGGTACCAGAATCATTGTTCTGCGACATTCCTACAAGGAATTATGGTCATTTAAATACACCTAGGGTGACGTCACCACCCGCGGCAGGTGTGCTCACCTGTCGTCAATTTATTTTTTTTTTTCCGTTTTTTTTTCGTGTATTTACTGTATTATTCTTTCTAAGATAATAATTGACGATTTGGTATCATAATACAGTGGGTGGGACTTATACGTAGAGTTCCAACCAACCAGGAACCTCCCGACACCATTTTGCTGAGTCTTGCTGACGTCATGGAAAATTCCAGTCTCGGGGGTGGCCGGGGAATATGGCTCAATATAACGCTATTATAGCTTCTACGGCTTATTTATCTATCACAATTGATCTAATATGACATAATAAACAATATAAATAACAAAGAAGTATGGTAAATACTCCAGAATGAATAATATATGGAATATTCCCAGAGCGCTCCATCGGGAATAATAGATTCCCATTCTCAGAGAGGGGCTTACATTCTCTTTCTCTCACCTCCAGGGTCCTTATATTAGAGAAAACGAACATGGTTAACTATGATATACACTCGTAATGCAGTATAAGACTGAGAAAAATGTTATTTTCTCGAAAAAAAAAAAAAAAAGGTGGTCCAGCTGTTTCGCGGATTATCTCGGAAGTAAGTTATTCACATATATGAGCAAGTAACTTCGTTAATAATAGCAGGAATGTAATGAAATTCACAGAGAACATAAAGGAAAGATTGTTTTACAATCCCATGGATTGCTTTTTGAGATATCATAATTTGTTTTTGATTTTTGTGAGGGCAAAAGTCAGATATTTGGCTGAAAGTCAAAAAACATACAAAATTTATTTTTTTTAAGAATGAAGAAAGGATAAATTACAGAACGGCAATCCATTAGAAATACAGTTTAGCATTGTTTTATGCGTAGATAATGCCAAAACAACTTCTCCAAGTCCCACTTCGACGGCACCTTGCAATATGTATGATTATTAGTAAATAATTTTTTTCTCAGTTGTTTTTTGAGCTATCTTATTGAAACTTGGTCACATTACTATTGAAAGGTGCTTCTTTACGTACAAAAAAAATGAAAGAAATCGAACGAAAATTAAAAAACAAAACAAAATTACCGTTCAATGACCCCTTATGCGCCTCATCCACTATCTCGCTCCATAGACGACCACGCCCTCCTTCACGTCGTTGATCATCACCTGCTCCTTCCGGTGTAGAAGCTGATGTCTCCGCCCATGGGCCAGGAGCTCGTTGCCGCTTCCCACACTCTGCCGCTATGTGATTATATTCCCCACATAGTCGGCATGTACGCCTTTGCCCGGCGTATGACATCATGACCTGTGTCCTGAATTCCTTTAGGTACACGTAAGACGGTATGGGGTGTCGCAATGTCATTTTTAGGTTAAAAGTGCCCTCCGGCATACCTGTGTAGGCACCCGTCACCCACTTACCATGCTGGGCCAAATGAACAGTTCTGTATTCCTCAAAAACTTTTCTGATATCTGTCTCATCAGCCTCAAAGGGGACATTACACAGTTTAATCCATGTATAATGTCTGGATACATCGATCATCCTCACACGCACAGCTGGTGTTGCATCAAGACTTACGTCCTGAAAACGGTTGACCAACGACTCGTAAACCGTTGCTGAGAGCAGTTTCACAAAAAAATCTACGTGCTCCGTTCAATGCTACTCCGTACAACTCGCCATCCTGAATGCCATACGTGTCTCTGATGATTTTAGGTAGTAAAACCTGGGCTGAAGCTGGCGTTATTGCCCCACTGAGAAGTTCAACACCGACAGTGTTAATCCTGCATCTGTAACTGAACGCCATGTTGACTAATGGTAGTTCTCCTGGGCTGACGACAGAGGCGCGACAAGCACCACCTCACACTACTGCAGTCAGGGAACTGAAGTGCGTTTGCGCAGGAGGTCTACACGGCCCAAGAGCGATGCAGACAATGCTTGGAATGTATCATGTTTTATCTGTTCTCATGACTGGCTGGTCGTCCTTCCAAGACATCAGGTGTGCAGTCTGACCTTCAATGTATCATGCAGGCGTTTTTCATATTTTTTTTATATTTTTATTTAAGGACACAGTATACATTATACATGTTTTTATACATAAAACTCGACAAGAAAAATCACTCAAACACTGAGAAAAAACAAGCCTAACTAGAAACGATACAGAGGAACCTACACCTGAGCATTTCTTAACAAAAAATAGCTACAAAACAAAACCTGGTACTTTTATTCATATTTTGTATGTAAACTTTATATACAAAACATTATTCATACACTAAATCATTTCTCTTACAATTGTTTTGTATAGTAACATGTTACATACATAGATATTTGAAACTAAAACCCCCAGACAATGTTTTTGAGGAGACTAAATAGTACTCCCCAAACCCCATGTAACCCAAAAAACACATCATATGGAACATTGCATACACTAGAATAAATGATAAATTATAAGAAAATTTTTTCTAAGATGTAAGCGTCCTCCCATCACACACAAGGTATACAGTATGAACAGGTGAAAAATATACACTTAATCCGTATGTATATACGTTCCTACCTCATTAACTTTCAAACAGGAAGGAATACTTAATAGGGCAATGTACATTGTACAATATCTCCCCTATTACACGGAAATCTAACATTGACAAAGTTGACATAATACAGGAAATACATGAGCCTGGTGCACGCAGGCACCTCGCCAGTACAACAGTAGTTAAATAGAACAAGAATCAAAACATTAGTCTCTGGGGCAACGAAACAAAAAACCCGCATCTTTTACAACACAAAAAAATTCTTAGCTCATTATTTTTTAAATATCTTCGGTTTGCTCCCTCTGTGAAAAGTATCGAAAGGACGCCTTGGCAGAACCCTCAGAAGCAAGAAAATCTTACCAGAAATCACAGAAGCCCCATTTCAATAACAGAACACCCCACCCACACACACAGACTCTAACACACAGACGCACACACAGACACGCACACAGACACGCACACAGACACACAATGCACACACACCACATGCAACAAAACACACACACACCACACACAACAAAACACACGTGCACACACACACACACACACAAAGACCCTCACACAGACAGGCCTTACATCATGTTATCTCACATACACCACTGGAGCAGCCACCATCACTGCCCTTCCTTGCTATATTCATCTCCAAGTACTCATCACTCACCTCAGGAAGCCAACCCTTTGCTATCCTTCCCTGGCACCAACTGTAGCAGTCGTGCCACAGAGTAACCCACTGACCCCCATATAAGCTCCTATTCCGACCCACCGACCTATAAAAACTCGTCGCTAAAGCCTTGATTCTGACATTACCCCCCACCTCCCTCATTCCCCATGAAACATACAAAAAATCTACCATTATATACCTTAACGCCCTCGCTACCTCACTAGACACTCCTCCCACGTCTAAAAGTAAAGCCCTAAGGATCCCCACCCTTCTCCCCCCCAATAACCCAAAAACACCCCTCAACCACACCCTTACATTTTCCCAAAAAAGGACAGAAATACACCACATGGAAGGCATTTTCCACGTCACCACAATGCGCACATGAAGCATCACTCACATATCCCATCTGCCTCAACACCTCTTTTGATGCCAATGTTCCCATGAGGAATCTGTAGACCACTTCTCTCACCCTTGCAGGCATTCTTAGCTTTCGAAATTCCTCCCATATTACCCTCCAATCACATGTGGGGAAGAGAGTCACCCCTTGCAGTGTCTCCCGACGATACTCAACTCCCACCAGCCTCCCTATTCGCAAACGACGCACATCTCGAACCCTTAACATATACCTCAACATATCCTCACACACCTGAAGGTCCCTCCCACTCCACCAACAACGACATTCCCTCATCACCTCCCCCAGACGCCGCCCCCTGACCCCCCCACTGAGGTATCTCACCTTGACGTATATTGCCCTCACCCTGGGCCCCAATGCCAACAAACCCAATCCCCCCTGACGCACCCCAGTCATTACCACGTCACGTCCCAACCACGCCCTCCCATAACCCCATATATACCTTAATGCCCTCCTCTGGATGTCTGTTACATCACAATTCCTCAAGGGATACACTGCCGCAGCTCCCCAAACCTTACTGTATACCAATGAATTCACAATCACAGCCCTTTGGTGCAATGTAACATCTCTGGCCCGAAGGCCACGTAGCCTACCCACTGCCCTGTCCCTAACTGCCTCCGAATTAATCTTTCTACTGTCCTGTCTATCCACTGTGTACCAAATCCCACAAATCTTAATCCGTTCAACGACATTCCATCCAAACCCCTGTCCCAATCTCCCGCCTACCCAGGTGCCCACCTCTAACAACATCGACTTGCTTTTGTTAACCCTCATTCCCGTTATGGCCCAAATTTCTCGATGACTTTACCCACCCTTGAAAAATCCTCCTTTCCACTATGTAAGATCGTCGTATCATCAACGTAACCCACAACCCCCCCGTCATTCCCCTCAGCCCCCTCCCCACACAACTCTCGGTCTACAAGCTCATAAAATGGGTTCTGTACACAAGCAAATAAGAGCTGTGAAAGTGGGCAACTCTTCCGCAAACCCCTTTCCATACGAATCCCAGAACCCAACCTACCATTCACCTGCACACACATCTTCGCCCCCGCATACAATGCATCCACCCACCCTACCACCTTGGCACCAAAACCCAAATCACACATACTCTCACGCAGAAACACCCTGTCCACACAATCATACGCATTCTCCCAATCCACCCCTAGAACCCCCCCCCCGTCCACAGCCCTCTAAGAAATCCCTTATGCACCCGTGTCCATCCCACATACTCCTCCCTAGAATCCCAAACTGACCGCCGTGTAAAAGCGATCCGAGGACCGCCTTCATTCTATTCCCTAGAATCTTTGTGAATACTTTATAGTCTGCGCACATTAAGGAAATTGCCCCGAAGGCACTCAGCGCCGGTGCCCCTTCCTTCTTTGGTACTAATACTTCTATGCCTGTACGTTGTGATTCACCCATTCTCCGCCCATCTAGCATATTGTTCAAAACCCCAACAAAACAATGCCTCATGCACCCCCAATGAGCCCTATAAAAATCGATAGGCAACCCGTCAATCCCTGGTGCCTTACCCGTGTGCATGCCAAAGACCGCATCTGCCACCTCAGCCTCACTAATATCAGCCTCCAATCCCACCCTATCCTTTTCTCCTACAGCATTATGAACCTCCCTACCGCAAGGTGCCTGCCAGGTGCCCCGTCTCCAACACTCTCCATTTTCTCCTGAACCATTCATCTGCATAAATGCCCATACTCTCAGTGGAGATGAGGACTGCACCTTCAGGGTAATCCCCCACCCCCTCACAAGTCACTAACTGCAATAACGTGGTCACTCTCCTACGTTCCCTAAACTTACACAACACATACCCAGTCGGTTTATCCCCCCACAGCACATCGTCCAACCCTGAACGAAAACGTACCACGTCAAAACGTTCATTATGAATCTCCTCAATCCTACCTCGAAGCAGTGCTATATCTTCCCCCTCCCCTCTCCCCTCCCGTAATATGCCTGCAACTGTCCCTCCAAATAATTCTGCAATCCATATCTCCATCTTGCTTCCTCACCTCCCTTGATCCTATAAAAATTTGCAATCCCAGGTTTTGCCCTCAACTTCCACCATTCTATAAGCTCCATAGCCCGATCCCTAGCTCCTCAAAACCCGTTCCCCCCCCCCTTCCCCCTGAGCAGCCGCACATTCAACTTCCAATAGCCGGGGTAAATATGCATGGCACCCTCCCACGACAGATCCACTATCACTGCCCTATGGTCCGAGAAACCCACATCAAAAGTCTTCACCCTCCCTACCTCCAATCCCTGCATGACGTAAATCCTGTCTAGTCTTGCAGCATACCCCCTGTGAACGAACGTGTGCTCCACCATATAACCTCCTCCCCCTGCAACATATACGACACCCATGTCCCTCAACGCATCCCTCAGAACACTTGATACACAACCCGCCCCCCTCAGTTCAACATCCCGGCCCCGAATTACACAATTCCAATCCCCACCAATAATCGTGATGGCAGGCAATCCTCGCAGATGATACAATAAGTCTTCCCTAACAAAATCCGCCTTTACCCATGTATTGCTCGACGCCGGCCCATACACTCCTATGAAACATGCCCTTCTATCACCCCATACACCATCTACCCGCACAACCCTCCCTCCTGCCTCCTCCCAACCCGTGACGTGCAAGGGGCTGGTCTCCTTTATCGCTATCGCCACCCCCCTTTCAACTGCCAAGCACAACTAACGTACAACTTATACCAATGCAACAACAACTCACTACCAATCTTATGATTGTGTTCCTGCAAGAAACACACATCCACCTGGAATCTACGTAAGAACCATACCAACCACACAGTTTTGATCTCAGACTTGAGACCGTTCACATTTAGAGTGACACACCTGAAAGTTATAAGAACGGCGGCTTCCCTCTATGCCTCTGTGGCTTGCCTACCATACCTTTACCTGTGCGTCGACCCGATGCCTCACCAGACTTTCCCCTGGCTCCCTCCCCACCTTTTACCCTTTCACTACATAAATCAGGATCTACTGGATCCTTTCAGTCCAGCAACTCCTCATCCTTTGCCCAAGCTTTTTTGCCCGGCCTCTGCCCCGGCGTGAGTAACTCTTCGGCCTCAACCGTGCCAGCCGGCCTTTTCCTAGATCCACTACCCACACACATGTCCTCGTCTGACAAATTCTCCTGATGGACCTCCACCTCCACCACTTGCTCTAAGCGAGTTCCACACAATGTTTGTCCCACAGACTGCTGTTCCTCCCTCACACCAGCCTCGGCAGCACTTAAGGCGCAGGTTCCCGATCCGTCCAAAAATCCTCTCAACACGTCCTCCAGTAAGTCTTCCTGATGCACATCGTTCCTTCCTGATGGAGCCCCCGACGGTCCTGTCTGCTCCCCCGAGCCTACCGGGAGGAGCCCCCGACGGTCCTGTCTGCTCCCCCGAGCCTACCGGGAGTGTAACACAGGTATCAACCGTCGGTACTTCCCGATCAACCTCTTCGCTCCAACGACCACTCGTCCCTGCTTCCTTCTCGCCCAACTCCGGCATCAACTCACAAGGCCGCTGCTCCACTGCCAACGTACCAGGAGCCCTGGTAGGCTGCCTCCTAGGACACTGTGCTGCCATATGATCGTAGGAGCTACATAATCGACAGGTCCTTCTCTGGCCTTCATAGCGCACAAAGATCTGCATCCTGTAACCCACTAGCATGACATAGGACGGTATAGGCCTAGCCAACGTCATTTTGAGGGTATAAGAACCCTCAGTCGTCCCTCGTATGGCCCATCTTTCCATACTCCCGTTGTAGCTGAATGAACTTTACCATAACTGTTGAAGACCTCCTGTATACCATACGCAGTCGCCTCGAAAGGGACGTTTCTCACCTTCACCCACGTATAGTACTTAGATACGTCGTGCAAGACGACTTCCACCATCGAGTTCACAGTCATCTTTCTCTCCTGGTACTCGTCAACAAGTCTGTCGTAGAAGCCGGTACGATTCAGTTTCAGGAACACTCTGGACATCCCATTTAGAGCTACACCATATACTTCATCGTTGGGGACACCATAGACGTCTCTGATGATGGCAGGTAGCAATGTATTCATTGTTTCGCCACTGAGCGTGCCACGTACCAGCTGAATACAGTGTTGATCCGCTGACCCACTCGATACGCCATTTTGCCTTCCAGTTGCTAAAGGTCACCACCAGAAGGCAGGTGTAGCTACTAGGCGTGCGTCCTCTCTCCCCGGAGGTCGAGAGACGAATGTGATTTTTCATATAAGCTCATCAGGCACGCTGGTGTTCTGTCACCCTGATCGTCGGCTACAGGTGGTATCAACTCCGCTTTTCTGGTTTAAACCACCATATGGAATGATTCAGTGAACTGCGTTGTCATCGTCCTGGCTGTTGTCTTTTCCTTTCTAGTCAAGGTTTTGATGGTGCTAGTGGAGCCTCTTGGAAGGATGATTCTTCTGCGTCCACCAGGTATCCGTGACCTGAATGTTCATACTGTTCGCCATCAAGCACTCCACTTGCAGGGTTAAGCCCTGGCTCTTTCCACAACCGAAAACACCCTGTTATTCACCGCCTGTCCCAACTTCCTCGCTTTCTCCTTACCCGAGATTTAGTTCGTTCGTTCTGTGCATTGACTGAAGAAATCTGTCTATAGGTGAATCATCTTAATAAAGTTCCTCTCAGCAATTGCCTTTTTCACTAAGTGTTGGCTATGGGCAATTTGTCTCCACCGTTCAAACTATATATACTTTGCACTTATGAATATCATTATCAGTGTCTTCGAATGAACATGATGTCAACAAGCTCCTTCAGTCAATAGAGAAATATGCACAACAGCCAAATGTATTTTAAGAAGTGAAAGTATCATAAATAAATAATAGGAGTTCTTAGGACATTTTTCAGAATTATATATCATTAGTAAAGCCTCAACTAGATTAAGCATCTCAATCTACGTTTGACTAGGCTCTGAGGTATTGAAGGTGGGTGGCTTTGGGGATAGGTTTGACAAATATATTGGTGGGAATCCTTGAATTTAAGAAAGACTTGCCTGTTATTAACTAGTTGGCTTGCTGCAGTGTTCCTTTTTTTCTTATGTTCTTTGTCCTAGAATTTGTTTACACTGAAATTTAATTTTCATTTGTGACATACTTTCGTTTTAGATATCTACACTACTCTTGAGTGGTCAGCTGATCACGTTCACTCACAGCCCTTTTCTCCATTTATCACTGACTTAGTTTTTCAATTGTTTATAGGGTTAAAACACAGGGACATTTATACAATCACAGATATTTTTCCGTACCATTCTTACTGATTGAGACACTTATGCAACATATAGGAATCTTTACTGAGGAAACATTTCGCCACAGAGTGGCTTCATCAGTCCAATACAAATCAGAAGGGTGTAAGGAGGTAATCAGTCCTTCAGCCTGGAGTCGATGTGTTCAGTCCATCAGTTTTGTAGAAAGCACAGCATAGGGCAGTAGACGTGGCTTATATACTGTAGTCAGGTGAGGCGAAGCAGGACTGATTACCTCAAACTCCCCCTCTCCTTACAACCTTTTGATCTGTATTGGACTGATGAAGCCACTGTGTGGCGAAACGTTTCCTCAATAAAGATTCCCATATGTTTCATATGTGTCGCAATCTTCAACTTGTCGGTTTTTTAAACCATTTATCACACCATTCATGCTATCAGCGTCGACAACAACCATACGTCAGACAAAACCCGTCACACGCGGTGTCCGCTCCTTATGAATACTTTTAGTTAGCTGTCCACCAAGGAAGTTTCATACCTCCTCGGGTAATGAATTCATTGACCAAGAAACATTTTCACTGCAAGAGATCGAACATAT
>NC_091334.1:0-30000 GCF_038502225.1 Cherax quadricarinatus | reverse complement strand
GCTAGCTTGTTCACGCTGTGTGCTACATCACATTTTGTCGTTACCACCCTCTCTTAATTCTATTTGGTCTTTTCTCTTTAGTCACTCGCTTTGTACTTTGTATATGTGTAACAATGTGGCAACAGGTGCCCACTAGGCCTCAACGAACTGGCACTTTGAAATTTTGTTGTATAATTTCAGGCTTTCTCTCGCCTTTACTTTATTTATTTTTTCTAATACATTGGTTATCACTTGTAGGGTTGTTCACTGACGTTGTCACTAACACTGGTTGCTTCTAGCTGCTAAAACACGCCCTAAAAGCACTAAGATCCTCGGAGCCTGGCGCTTGTGACCCACTACACTGTCTCCACTGTGTGTGTGTGTGTGTGTGTGTGTGTGTGTGTGTGTGTGTGTGTGTGTGTGTGTGTGTGTGTGTGTGTGTGCGTGCGTGTGTGTGTATGCGTGTGTGTGTGCGTGTTTATGTTTGATGCACGTATACGGAACCACCAGCAGGACATGTGACAGTAACAATACAAGAGAACTGAGTGACGTACCTATGCGGTGCCAGTCAGATGAACAGTGACCAGCTGGCGGCTTGTGAGCAACTCCATACTGCCTCTTACAAACACCACCGATTCTGTCGTGGCAACTCCTGTCGTTCCACTTCCTCTTCACACTGCGTACCTCTATACAGTGCTCAAAGTCTGTTAAATAAAGGAAATAAGAATTGAATTTATGTTTCGTCATTAGCGGATAAAGGATAGAGCCTCAACCTATTAATTTGCTGAATAACCTACAAGTGCTTAGCGGCTAGATGATTGAGCTCTAATCCTTCTGTGCTAATTAATCTACACTGGTTTAACGGACTTAGGACTGAGCCTCCACTACACCTTTTGCCCCGTGACTCACAGGACTTTAGCAAACATTGGATCGAGCTTCTACCACACCTGAGCTGAATGATTCACTGAGATTCGCGCTTCCATGAATATATTAAGAATACACAAATAACCCGTACATATGAGAGAGAAACTTCCAACGACGTTTCGGTCAGTGTGACTCGTAAATGATCCAAGTTGGACCGAAACATCATCGTAAGCGGGTTATTTGTGTATTGTGTCACTTACAGTATTGTTCCACTTACAGTATTGTGCTTTATAACTAAGATTTCTTTTTTAAACATATTTGATGAAAATTTTATTTGTAATTTTAATTTAAGTAGATTAATGGTCATTAATGAACCAAGATTATTAACCATGAAAGGTTATTAACTAAGTTTAATTTAATGTTATTATTCCTAGAGATAAATAACCAAAGACAACAAATATCCTAAGATTTTTAACACGAGGATTAATAACCCTGGATTATTTTTTCCTGGAGGATAAATAACCTAAGATTATTAATGTTAATAATCTCAAAGATCTGGGGATTGAGAATTAATCAAGATTTACTCTAGGAAGAGGAAGCTAACTTAAATTGCATGTGTCAAGTGACCTTCACCAGCATTAAGACAACCTTCTGGATGGAAGATAAGACAATTTAAAACAATATTAAAAGGAAACATTACTTCTTACACTTGTAAAATATTTATTGGTTAATAAGAGTTCCGTTTGTAAGAGTGAATATTTGTAAGATGTTTGTTGGTGCATATGTTTGTATTTGTGGGTGTTTGTATGTTTGTAGGTGTGGATGTTTGTTGGTACATATGTTTGTATATGTAGGTGTTTGTATGTTTGTAGGCGTGGATGTTTGTTGGTGCTTATGTTTGTATATGTAGGTGTTTGTATGTTTGTAGGTGAGGATGTTTGTTGGTGTTGATGTTTGTTGGTGCTTATGTTTGTATATGTGGGTGTTTGTATGTTTGTAGGGGAGGGTGTTTGTTGGTGCATATGTTTGTATATGTAGGTGTTTGTATGTTTGTAGGTGAGGATGCTTGTTGGTGTTGATGTTTGTTGGTGCTTATGTTTGTATATGTGGGTGTTTGTATGTTTGTAGGGGAGGGTGTTTGTTGGTGCATATGTTTGTATATGTAGGTGTTTGTATGTTTGTAGGTGTGGATGCTTGTTGGTGTTGATGTTTGCACCTGTTGATGATTGTACATGTAAATATATGTAGGTGTGTATATCTCTATGTGTGCATATATGGTAGTATAGATATTTGTATTATTAGGATAAACTGAACTTGACATTGGTTCACCTAAGTCTATATTATTATGACAAAATATGAGGTGAACGCATGTTATGTCATACTTTTCTGTTTTGGTTAGATTTTTTTTTTTAGCATATTTGCATTCTCTTTATTTATCCCTGTTTTCCATTTACATCCCAGTGATATCCTCACTAAATATTCATTTTTCTAGAGAGTGCAGATTCAGAACCATAAACTACGGTACGGATGGGGTTTGAACTCGCGGCTAGCGAGTTGTAAAACTCCAGAGCGACGCGTTAGCCACTGGACCAGCTGGTTACAATAGGATTCATCCAACTAGGTGTATTTATGTACCATAGGAAGATTAGCATAGGCAACACTGTGACAAAAATGCAAGTTTTTACAGATGAATCTCCTGCCAGCGTGACCGTGATGAACTCTAGCTCAAGTCCTCTCAAAGCCGTCGTCATAACTCACGAAATCGTAAGGACACGATTGCAAACAAACCAGGGTACATGGGGGGATTGGTCACAGTGGTGCCGATGCTAACCTTCCAATGGTGTATAAATATACCTAGTTGGATGAATCCTATTGTAACCAGCTGGCCCAGTGGCTAACTTGTTGGTATGGAGTTTTATGGGTCACTAGCCGCGAGTTCAGTCACCGCCCGTACCGTGGTTTGTTTGCAATCATGTCAATACGATTTCTTGAGTCAGAGCCATAAGTTTATACTCGTCGGAAATATTCCTGGGATCATCTTTGTCATCCTTCTTGCTACTTTTCCATCGTATTTAAGTCCATTCTGTAATACAGTGACCATAACTATGCATCATAATATATATGAAGCGTAACCAACGATATATAGAGTGGTAGAATAACCTGAGGACTCCTGTTATTTAAACTTCTTGCTATGTAACTAAGACTTCTACCCTCTGTATTGCGAACACTTGCACATTGTTTTCTTAACTTTAGAATAATCCACTATTTTCGCATTCAGAATGATTACTGCATTTGTCACTTTTCCGGCCACTTCATTATTCTATTCAGATCTTCCTATAGCGGCCTCGTGTCCTCATCAGAATTAATCCGACGGCTTATTTTGGTGACGTCGGCAAACTTCCTTATGTTACTATATATTCTCTAATCTATGTAATTTATGTATATTGTGAACAACAAAGGGCCCAACAGTGACACATGTGGAACACTACTTGTGATGTATCCCCAGTCAGAATTATCAACATTTGTACAAACTCTCTGTTGCCTGTCAACCACTCCTCTATCCAAGTAGAAATTTCTCCTATTCTGTGTGCTTCTACTTTCCTCAACAATCTGCGATGGGGAACTATATCATAAGCTTTACTTACGTCCAAATACACAATATAATATTCATTATCATGATCTACCTCCTCAGTTAACTTAGTGAAAAAAGTCAGCAAATATGTAAGGAAGGAACGCCCCTTTGTAAGACAGGGCTGATATTCAATGATCAAATTATGTATTTCAAGGTAGCTTCAGATAGCCTCGGAAAATATTGATTCCATTAATTTTTTTTTCCACAACTGAGGTGAGGCTAATTGATCTATAATTTGATAATAAAGACCTGTCTCCTGCTTTGTATATAGGTATAAAATTTGCCATTTTCCACTTATCTTGCACAAAGCATGCATGATTAGTGGCTAGGTTGAAAGCATCCTCAGTACACACAATGAGGAGTCTGAGATCGATCCCAGGCACAGGTGAAACATTGCGCATGTTTTCTTACACCTGTAACCCTGGTAATCTAACAGTAAGTAGGTACAGATCACTGAAAAAGTTCATGCTGAAATACTATCAGGCGACTCAGAATCAGTAAACAGAGGAGTAAAGGCCATTTTCACGAATGAATTATTGCAGCTTGTTACGACGATGGTGACTACTTAACAAAATTATTTACCAGTACTTTCTGTGTATCTATATATAGTAGATTTATTAATATAGATACATGGAGGGTATTCCAGGTATCCATGTCCCCGTGACCCGGTCCACGACCAGGCCTCGCGGTGGATCAGGGTCTGATCAACCAGGCTGTTGCTGCTTGCCACACCCAATCCAACGTACGAACCACAGCCCAGCTGATCCATTACCTACTTTAAGTATCTGTGTATCTGTCCAGCTCTGTCTTGAAGACAGCCAATGGTGTTTTGGTAATTCCCCTTATGCCTGGTGGGAAGCTGTTGAACAGTCTTGGGTCTCAGACACTTATTTTGCTCTCACTTATTGTGCCAATGGCTCCCCTAGTCTTCATTAGCCATATTTTGCACTGCCTGCCCAGTATTTTGCTTTCATAGGGAGTTATTTCCGTGTGCCCATTCCGGACAATTCCTTCTAGGAATTGTCCGTACAAGTCAAGTGCTTCCAAGCATTCCCAGTAGTTAAGGTTACTGACAGAACTTATACATGCAGTAAAGGTTTTCTGTACATTCTCTAGAACTGCAGTATTCCAGTCTAGAGAAAGCACGTGATTTAAAAGGGGTCATCACTGGTTTGGAATGTATTGTTTTGAGCATTCTCACTAACCATCCTATCATTTCTCCGCAGATGTGATAGTGGCATTGGTGTGACTCTTGAAAGTGAGGTCCTCAGACATTACCACTCCCAGGTCCCTCACATTGCTTTTCCGCTCTATTGTACAGTACACTCAAAAAAATCTATACTTGTCCAATGCAAAAAAAAAAAAAAATCTATACACAAAAAAAGAAGAAGATTTTGGTGAATGCGTTTCTTCTATAGGAAAGTGGGTGGAACTTGTGTTCTGGAGCCCATCTTGCTACATTGTTCCCCATCAGGCCACCTTCAGCGCTCTGCCAGAGCTCGGTGAGGAAGGAAGTTGATTACGTTATTCCTCTCTGCCCCTTTTTTCACTCGACCACGAACATTGCCACGCTATATCTCCCCTCCAAGTGGTCAGAATGGTTCGAGCTAAACTTTGAATTGCACAGAAGACCCGTGCATTCACCTTATTAGAGCAAGGCATGTCTTCGATACAAGTAGCAGACCTGAAGGTCACGAGGATGGCAATCTACAACCTCAAGAAACCAGCTGCCTCACTTCCACCTGGCACCATACCGCCCAGGAAGCTGGCATCTGGGGCCCCCAGGATCTGATAACACTGCCCTCTTCATGATCTTGTCTCTGCAAAGAGAAGTCTTTTGGTGGCCCAGTGTGGGAGGCAGTGATGGTGACTATGTGGGTGATAGTTTGTTGGCCCAGTGTGGGTAATAGTGTGGATCAAGGGTGACTGAACAGATGAATGTGCAGCTGAGGTGGGCAGTAATTATGGTGTCTGGTGTCTACATAATTACGAGTGTAGTTACCATGTTAAGGGGTGTGGGCAGTGAAAACATGGGTAGCTTGTCGGCTTGGGGCTGTGGGAGATAAGCTGCGAGAGAGTGGCTGTGGTGGAATTGGCCTGGGTTGGGAGCAGGGAAGTTGTTGCTGGGTGAGCACCCAGGGTACTTCCACGGACGGGAGGGGTAAATAAACAAATGGTGTAAACGGAGGTGTGTGGCTGAGGTGGTACTGGATACATATAGTGTCTGTATCAGACGTGTATGAATTGTCTCAAGCACTAGAACATACGAAGATAAGAAAGAAGGAACACTGCAGCAGGCCTGTTGGCCCATATTGGGCAGGTCCTTCACAATCCATCCCACTAACAAAATATTTGCCCAACCCAATGTTCAATGCTACCCAGGAAATAAGCTTTAATAATTCTATTTACTCATTTGCAAGCCCCAAACAAATCCAACCCCCTCTCACCCATGTGGTGACCTGTACTTAGCTCAGTGAGGACGTGTCTAGTGTTCTCTTTTTGGACTGAACCAAGATGCCCTCAATCGAGCAACTTTACCAGCAGCTTAAGGAAGATTTGAGGGCAGCAAAGATGGAGATATGGCGAATGACTGATGATAACAAGAAGATTCGTAGTAGTCCTCCTGTTGTGAGTCCTCAGGTCAAGAAGGTAAACTGGACAGTGGCTGGAGAGCATGGAACGAAGTTGACGATCAAGAAGACGAATGGAAAGGTAGAAAGGATGAAGAAGAAAGAGACTGCTGTGGAAACTGTTGTGAAAACATCTAATGCATTCTCTGTGCTACCCGATGAATGTGAGTCGACTACTTGGAATGTCACGACGAACGACACCAAGGAAGGTAAAATTATTGTTGTTGTTGGGGATATCCAGGTTAGGTATATGGATAGGGCCTTCTTGAAGGATAGGAGTAAGAGACAGAGGGTTTGCTTTCCTGGGGATGGGATGGAGGATATTGTTAGCCGGCTTGACAACATCATGAACGGTAATGGGATCAATCCTATTATCTGCCTCAGTACTGGAGGCAATGATGAAGGCAAGCGTAGAAGTGAGGATTTAGTTAGAGGGTTCAGGACAGCCATAGACATAATTAGGAAGAAAAGGTGGGGGTGCCCAGTTATATGTGGCATTTTGCTAAGAAGGGGTGTTGGAAATGAATGGTTGTCCAGAGCAATTGGTTTCAATTGTTGGCTGGACAAACACTGTAAAGATAATGCAGTACCATTCATTGACAACTGGGACCACTTCTATGGCCGAAATGACATGTATGCCAGGGATGGGGTTCACTTATCAAGGGCAGGTGTGGGTTTTCTTGCTAGCTCAGTTGAGGGGGTTGTTAGGGCTTTAAACTAGGATTACTTAGAGGTATGGGTCTAGAAATGAAAAATAATGAGTATGGATACATTGGCTTAGGCTTTGATATTATGAATCTTAATAGTAACTGTCATGGAGTAACACTGGATAATGATAAATGCAGAAATTGTGTAAAAGCAAAGGTGAATAGGAAAAATGTGCAGAAGGAAAAAATATATGATGGTATTTCATGCTAACAGTCGAAGTGCAAGAAATAAGATTTATGAACTACATTTGGTAGCATGTGCTGGGAATTTTGATGTCATTGCTTTAACTGAAACGTGGTATGATTTAAAGAATCTGGATATGATTACTGAGTGTAATATTGAAGGGTTTAAGTTGTTCCATGTGGATACATGTAATGGGAAGGGGAAAAGAGCTGCATTATATGTTCGAGAAAATATTAACTGTTGCATAAAAAAAACAGATATAAAAATAGTTGGAACAGTAGCAGAATCTCTTCGGGTAGAGTTTGTAGAAGGTCAAGAAAAACTAATTATAGGTGTAATATACCACTACCTCCAGGCTTGGATCACGACAGAGGGAGACTTCATTTGGAAGAAATTGTTAGGGCCTCTTGACACAATAACTGTTATGCAGGGTTCTGCATGACATCGTAATGTACATATAGTGTAGAAGTGTGCCATGATAGTATGAATATTATAGTTGTAAAGAATAATTTTATAATTGATAATGTGCATTTGGGGGTACTGTAAAGTACTCTAACTGTAATTATAAAGAAATTCTGTTAATGATTTATTTTCCAAGGATGTTTGGGTACGCGGAGTAAGCGTGGTTTGGGAGAGTCACGTGACGTTAGCATGGTGTGTAGAGGCTGGCGTCAGAGATGCTGTGTATTTAAGATAAGTTTGTAGTTGTGCACTCATTTTGTTTATCCAACTCAAGCCATAGGCTCTCATATGGCTTACTTGTATGTTCACCCAGGCTCTGACATGGTCAGGGTGCTGTGGGAGGAGTGAGGAAATAAGAAATGAAGTTGGGAGTTAAGTAGTGTGGGCCTGGCGCTGACGAGGCCTAGTGGTTATGGTCAGCTGTTGCTTGTGTACCCTCATTTGGGCGTTTATGATTAAGGTTTTTCTGTTATGTTATGTTATGGTGACTAAATAGATATATTTTCCTAATTGGGATTTTTGCCTAATCCTCTGTTACCCAACCCCTTTAAGTACACATACCAGTTTAGCGCTTTCTGTTTTGACTGGGATAGCCCTGGGTGGCCTGTTTGGGCTTGAGATATGTGTAACTTTTACCTTTGTCCTTAGACCAGGCTCAAGCCCCCAGCTATCCCACATTTTTGCATAACATGGGGGCCTGTATATGGGAGAAATATCAAATTTTATGTGGTAATTCAAGTTTGCAACCTGGAAAGTCAATAATCATTCTTTACTGGGTTGGTCAGAGGAATCATTCACTATAACACTCACACTAAAATAATAATTTACCTTTGTTTGCAATATTGCTGGTTTTTAGGGGGTTATTATTAATTAATACCCTGTGAATAATTTACTTTTGTGTGCAACATTGCTAGTTTTTAGGGTGTTATTATTAATTAATACCCTGTGAATAATTTACCTTTCTGTATAATATTGCTGGTTTTAGGGTGTTATTATTAATTAATACTCTATAAATCATTTTCCTTTCTGTTCCATATTGTTGATTTTTAGGGTGTTATTAATACTTGATATTTTGTGCATAATTTACCCTTGCAGGTACAATCTTGCTGATTTTAGGGGGTTATGCTCACCTAAATTTCTGGGAATAATTTACCTTTGCAGGTGCAGTAGCTCTTATTTTTTTTCTGCCAGGGTTTTCTTTTTGTGTGCAATCGTGTTTAATTTGAGGGAGTCACATGACAACTCCTTGTGAATATACTACTTCAGTATATGTACCTTGCTGTGTGATTTATTATATTATATCAGTAAGTTCTGTGGCTGGTAGTAAGATTTGGTGCTATTATTTCCCAAAATGGCTGACACTGGTGAAAATTCTGAGGATGACATGCATTTGGAAGGTGACATTGAATCAAATCCCCATGATAGGGACCTGGATAAGAAAGTAGCAATTTTACAAATGAAATTAGCCCTAGTTGCAGAAGAAAAGGAACGGTTAAGGATTGAGCGCACAAAGATCCAGGAACAGAGAGCCTTAGAGGAGCTTAGGGCTCAAGAAAGAGCTAAAGAGAGGCAGCTTGCTTCTCACCCAGACACAGACACAAGGGTAGATGTTTTTCATTTGGATAAAGCCATAAAATTTGGGCCCAAATTCCTAGAGAAAGACCCAGACCAGTTTTTTCTGTTATTTGAAAGTATGGCCAAATCCCAAGTTTGGCCGGAAAAGGAATGGGCGACATTAGCAAGAACCCAATTAGTTGGTAAAGGGTTACAGACTATTAGTTCTTTAGAAGGATCTGCCTTTTCTGATTATTATAAGCTAAAAGAGGTAGTTTTACTAGCTTATCAAATGTTGCCGGAAAGGTACCGGCAGAAATTCAGAGGACTAAAGTTTCAGTCAGGGCAGTCTTTGGTGGAATATGGTAAGGAGAAGATGTCACTTCTAAATAGGTGGTGTCGCTCAAAGGGGGTGGTAGGCAATTATGAAGGTGTAATTACCTTAATTTTGTTAGAGGATCTTTTGAGAAATGTTCCTCCTGACCTTAAGGCATATCTTGAGGAGAAGGATCTTGATGATTTTAATAATGCTTTAGAGCTGGGTGACAGATTTTTAGCTAACCAAAAATTTGGTAGTAGTTACCACACCCCACATACTAATAATGGTAAGTTTTCTCCACCCACCAATAGGAATAAGAAATTTCAGAAGTTTAAGCCACCCATCTATCAGCCTAATAACCACAAGAGTTTTAATAACCCTAATTTACCAGTACCCACTCGAGGAGGTTTTAAGTCAGCTGTCACAGGTCCAGGACTACAAGGAACAGGTGGGACGAGCCCAGTTCCCCAGAACCACGGGATCCAACCTAGGTCAAAAGGGCAGGGGGCTTTTAAACCATATTACTGTACTTATTGTCATAAACAGGGCCATCTGCAGCCGTATTGCAAGAAGATGCGTAGAGATCAGGCGCTTGCTGGAGTTTCTCAGGTAGATACTCCAGGTACCCACATGGCACCACCTCCGGGTATATCAGGTAACTCAGCAGGTATGGACCCTCGGATGAAGGTCTTTACAAGCAAGTCCACCGTGGCCTTACACCAAAATGAAGGTAGGGTAACAGGTGTTATGTCTTTGAGGGACACTGGTAGCACGTACACTTTGCTTCGTAGGGGCATACTGCCAGTGTCGGATGACACATACACAGGGTTGGACTTTTTGCTCAAAGGAATTACAGGATGCCCTGTCAAGACTCCAGTGCACAGGTTATGGGTGGAGTCTGCATACCAGTGTGGTTACTTAGCTGTAGGTATCACAGAGGATATACCTTGTGCAGGGGTTGACCTACTCTTAGGCAATAATGTCATGGGTTGTCTTGAAAGTGAGGAACCTATGGTTTGGAGGGACCCAGCCTCACAGAGTTGGGAGGAAAAAGCTAGGGCTACCTTGCCCGAGTTATTTCCGGTGTGTGCAGTAACCAGGAAAATGTCAAAAGATAAGAGGGCAGTCTCTCTCTGTGACTCATTAGATCCTGGGGATGATTTGGGTTTGGGAAATCTATTCCTCGAGCCTAGCCTGCAGTTGGCTCGGGGTTGTGATGAACCATCCCAGGCAAGACCCTGTTTGAGTGGGGGTCTTGGAGCTGGTATAGGGGGGGGCGACTCCTACTCGAGAGCAGCTGATCGAGGCCCAGGGGTGTGACGACACCCTAAAAGCTATTCGGTCATCTGCTGTTACCGAGGAAGAGGCCTCTCAACTAACTAAATGTTTCTTTTTTGCAGACGGTATTTTAATGCAAAAGACCCTGTCGGATGCGACATCTAATGATGGAGCACGGCAGGCACTCTACCAAGTGGTGGTGCCGGAACCATTTAGGTATCAGGTTTTGTGTTTGGCCCACGATGTTACCATGGGAGGACATTTAGGTGTTAAAAAGACTATGGGCAAGATTTCTAAACATTTTTACTGGCCCCAGGTATGGGAATCAGTGGGTAAGTATGTAGAATCATGCCCAGTTTGCCAAAGGGTAGGAAAACCTAATCAGGGAATTAAACCTGCCCCTCTTAACCCTATTACAGTAGCCGGAGAACCTTTTAGCAGGCTGGTGGTGGATTGTGTGGGGCCGCTACCCAGGACCAAGATGGGAAACCAGTACTTACTTACTATTATTTGTTCCTCTTCCAGGTTTCCGGAGGCCATTCCACTACATAAGATTACAACACGCGTGGTCTTGAGAGCATTGGTGAAATTTTTTACGCAGGTCGGGATCCCTAAGGAAATTCAAACAGATCAGGGGTCAAATTTTACATCTAAACATTTTTGCACGGTTTTGGGGGAGTTTAATATTAAAATGACTACCTCCACTGCCTATCACCCAGAGAGTCAAGGGGTTGTGGAGCGGTTTCACCAGTCTCTCAAAACTATGCTGCGGGCTTATTGTGCCCAGTACCAGAAGGACTGGGATGAGGGTATCCCCCTCCTTTTATTTGCCGTGCGGGACAGCACTCAGGATTCATTACGCTATAGTCCCTTTGAACTGATCTATGGTCACCAGGTACGGGGACCACTGACGATTTTGAAGGATTACTGGCTTGGTGAAGATTGTGAGGCTGCCCCCTCGGAGGATTTTCTCGCTTTCAGAGACCGTTTGGCTCACATGAAGCATCTGGCAGCTGCAAACCTGCACATCAGCCAAACCAAGATGAAGAAACAATTTGACCGCAAGGCCGTGCCTCGTACCTTTGAAGTGGGAGAGGAGGTACTAGCATTGGAGCCGCTGCCTGGTAATGCCTTAAAAGCAAAGTTCAGTGAGCCGTACAAGGTAGTGGAAAAGGTCACAGATCAAAATTACAAAATTCACTCACCTGGGCGACGGAAGTCTGAACGGGTGGTACATAAAAACAGGCTGAAAAGGTACCACCAAAGAGGTGTGGCATGTGTAAATATAGTAGGTGATCCAGGGGTGGACACTGATGCACAGGGGGCCACAGATGTACACCTTAGTAACAGGGCATTGTTAAAAGATCCTTCACAATGTATGTTAGGTCTTAGTAAGGAAAGGGTTGCTGAGATGGTTCAGCTTCTCTGGAATTTTGAGGATTTGTTTGGGGATATCTCTCGTGTAAGCAAGCTAAAGCCCCATGATATAGATGTAAGGGAAGCTGAACCAATTCGGCAGGTCCCTTACAGAATGAACCCACAAAAGAGAAAAAGTATGGAGGAGGTGAAATTTTTACTTGACAATGATTTAATAATACCAAGCGAGAGTGAGTGGGCATCCCCCTGTCTGATGGTTCCCAAACCAGATGGCACCATGAGGATGTGCACTGACTACCGTAAGGTTAATTTAATAAGTAAGGCTGATTGTTTTCCTCTTCCTAGAATGGATGATGTCATTGATGCAGTGGGGGGAGCTAATTATGTAAGTAAGTTAGACCTGTTGAAGGGTTATTACCAGATACCTTTAACCCCACGTGCCAGTGACATCTCTGCTTTTGTAACGCCGGATGGGCTTTTTCAGTACAAAGTTCTCCCCTTTGGGCTTCGTAATGCACCCTCCTGTTTTCAACGCAGAATGCAGGAGGTTATACGTGGCCTAAAGGGCGTGAGGTGTTATATTGATGACCTGGTTATTTTTAGCGACTGTTGGTCAGAGCATGTAAGGCAGCTTAGAGAGCTTTTCTCTAGGCTCGCTGGTGCTCAGCTCACAGTTAATTTGGCAAAGAGTGTTTTCGGGCAAGCCCAGGTAACTTTTCTAGGACATGTTATTGGCCAGGGGAAGGTGGCCCCAGTGAATGCCAAGGTGGAGGCTATAGACAATTATCCTGTACCAAAGACCCGGAAGGAGGTTATGCGTTTTGTGGGCATGGTAACATTTTATAGAAAGTTCTGTCCAAATTTGTCAAAGGTGATCTCTCCACTCACTGACCTGACTAGCCTCAAGTGTACATTTGTGTGGGATATGAAGTGTCAGAGGGCATTTGAACATGTAAAAGCTTTGCTTACAAGTGCTCCTGTGCTGGCTAGTCCTAATTTCACATTGCCATTTTCTCTACAAGTAGATGCCAGTGATACTGGTGTTGGGGCTGTACTACTGCAAGAAGTAGAAGGACAATTGTTGCCAGTCAGCTACTTTTCGGCAAAACTGAAGAAACACCAGCAGCACTATGCCACCATAGAAAAGGAGGCTCTTGCTTTAGTGTTAGCAGTGCAACATTTTGAGGTGTATGTATCATCATCAGTTCACCCTATAACTGTGTATAGTGACCATAATCCTTTACGTTTCCTTCACTTAATGAGGAACCACAATCAGAGACTTACGAGGTGGGCCTTGTTTCTCCAACCTCTTAATCTGGTGATTCATTATGTGAAGGGAGCGGAGAATGTGGTTGCTGATGCCTTGTCTCATGTTTAAAGTGCACAATGTAGTGTATAGATCACTTATCTATTCTTATTTTGCAGTGATTTGCAGTAGACGAGTAGATGGAACCCTGGACCACCCAAAGGAGAAGGGCAGGTTGAGCTGGAGCTGGAGGTATCAGGATTCCCTAGTGTGTGTGTATTTAGGGGGGTAGTCACATCAAAGGCCATGCCTAGGTAAGGTATGCTACGTTTTTTAGGTGTTGGCTGGAATGCCTCGCCTCAGTTTTATGTTGGTATAGGGACTGTTGGACCTAACGTTTTAGTGAATTATGGGGCTGGCGGTGATGCCCTCCACTGTTTGGGTCATGTCTTTTGATCCGAGGTGTTTTGGTTCTCCAGGACTCTTTTTAAATTTTTCCTTTTTGGATCACCACTGGGGTGACTCCAGGGTCCTTGGAATGACATGTAGGTGGCGGTCTGGGAGGTCCACCTTTTGGGGGTCTTCAGTGATGACTCCAGGGTTTTACGGCCGTAGTCCCACCAACAAGATTTATGTGCCTATCCACCCATTGTTTTTGGGGGCCTGACATTTTCCCCTCTCCTGTGCTCTCCTGATTCTCGCAGAGGTGTGTCATGGGGAACCAGTTTTGTTTACTAAAGATTGTTGTGAGATGGGAGTGATAATGTGATGTTGTTTTCTCAGTGGAATTTAACATGTAACATCTGTTTTTCTTTTCTTTGAACTCCTGGAAAATGTACTTACTGTTTAAAAGTTTTTTTGGTGGCACCTACAGTTTGGTCTGCCTTGCAACATACTGAACTTTGGTGTTACTTCATAAAACGGCATTCCTCAGGGGCACTTTTGTACAAAGTTAACTTGCTTGTTTATAAGTTTGCTTGATGTAATTTAGGTAAAATACATCAACGCCAGCGCCTGGCCAGCGCTGTGTTGTAATGGTGCCTTTTCCTAAAACAGCTGTCTAAGAGTGTGACTGTGAGCTCGTTGGGCATAGAACTTGATCACTTTTATGTTCGACGAGTTTCATATGTCTGCAGTCTAGTACCTCAGTTTGTAAATATTGCATATTTGTAGTATCAAAAGACCGTGATTGTATGGTGGTCATTCCCCAGTTATCATTTTGGCCGTTGCCTCAGACCTTAATGTGGGGTTTATTTTCTTTTTTTTTTCTTTTTGCCTAGCGGTGTCCATAGGGACCCCGCTAGCAGAGTGAGACCTATGGTCTGGGGGTGGGGCTGTTATGCAGGGTTCTGCATGACATCGTAATGTACATATAGTGTAGAAGTGTGCCATGATAGTATGAATATTATAGTTGTAAAGAATAATTTTATAATTGATAATGTGCATTTGGGGGTACTGTAAAGTACTCTAACTGTAATTATAAAGAAATTCTGTTAATGATTTATTTTTCAAGGATGTTTGGGTACGCGGAGTAAGCGTGGTTTGGGAGAGTCACGTGACGTTAGCATGGTGTGTAGAGGCTGGCGTCAGAGATGCTGTGTATTTAAGATAAGTTTGTAGTTGTGCACTCATTTTGTTTATCCAACTCAAGCCATAGGCTCTCATATGGCTTACCTGTATGTTCACCCAGGCTCTGACATGGTCAGGGTGCTGTGGGAGGAGTGAGGAAATAAAAAATGAAGTTGGGAGTTAAGTAGTGTGGGCCTGGCGCTGACGAGGCCTAGTGGTTATGGTCAGCTGTTGCTTGTGTACCCTCATTTGGGCGTTTATGATTAAGGTTTTTCTGTTATGTTATGTTATGGTGACTAAATAGATATATTTTCCTAATTGGGATTTTTGCCTAATCCTCTGTTACCCAACCCCTTTAAGTACACATACCAGTTTAGCGCTTTCTGTTTTGACTGGGGTAGCCCTGGGTGGCCTGTTTGGGCTTGAGATATGTGTAACTTTTACCTTTGTCCTTAGACCAGGCTCAAGCCCCCAGCTATCCCACATTTTTGCATAACAATAACGTAGTAATAGTAAGGGATTTTATCTTTGGTTAAATTGACTGGAATTCTTTGACCGGTAATCTGGAGTCCAGTGACTTTATGGAAACAGTTCAGGACTTTTCTGAAGCAGTGTGTAACAGAGCCTACCAGGGTCGACCTAGTCCTCTCAAATAAGGAAACACTGGTGCAAGTGATTACAAATTCATCACTTTTAGCATTAACTTGGAATATAAGAATAATGATAATACGATCAAAATTCCTGATTTTCGTTCTGCCGATTTTATTGGAGTTAGGGAACACCTGTTTAATCTCGATTGGGGTTATCTAGCTAATTATTTCATTGATGATGATCATACTTATGATTACAAAGAGATCTGCCTTTATGATTTTTTTTTCTTAATAATGTACGCCGTGCTCAGAGTATATACATTTTCCAGGCTTTTTCCTGCACGCACTCAGAATCTGCAGCAATAAGTTCCTTGATGAAGAATGCATTATAATTGAATAATTATTTTCCAAACTTCGCTATCCTCATCACTTCATCAGAGACTGCAGACGAAGGGCATTAAATATCTTCAACACACCCAGAGAAGACATTTCCGAGAAGAGATACATAGTCCACCTCACCAACTCCATTGCCAAACACGTTTCCAACATCTTTTCCAGTACCTCATTCCAAGTATCTACCTCCACAACCACGACCATCAAGGACATTACCAGTAATAGACAGGACAAACTTCCATCCACTGCAGGGGTATACATAATCCCTTGTAATGACTGCAGCAAATTATACGTGGGCGAAACATAAGGAGACCTCCAAACACATATTTCAGAACACCAATACGAAAGCAGGTCTGACGATCCAATGAATGCCTGTTTACAACACCGTAATTTACACAACCATTTAATCAACTACAGAAAGTCAAGACTTACCGCCAGAGAAGACAACACTCAATACCGATGAATCCTGGAATCATCGCTTATTTCTATTTCCAACAACTTCAACCAGAACAACGGCTTCTATAACATAGCTGAACCACTTGCCAAGAAACTTCTTCATCGCTATCCCACATAAGAACATAGGAATAGAGAAACACTGAAGAAGGTCTACTCAAACACTTATCCAATCTCTCTTCCAAGCCACCCAAGATTTTAGACTCTATAACCTCACTCGGTAGATCATCACATGCAGCATTCTCCACCTGACCCAGCATTCTCAACTTGACTATAAATACTCTCGTACCTTTCACCCTGGAACTAAGTCAATATCTCGGCCGAGAAATCTCTTGCAATGATGTTCAAGGGACCAGATCCTGTGAATAAGTTACGTATTCAGGATATAGAACTTAAGTTGACAGGCTCCTACCTATACTTTGCAGTCTACATTGATAAAAGCTTACCTTTCAGAAACAGGCCGAGTATGTCAGGTCACGTGCTCTACCCAGACTCAACGACATGACGAGGCACCTTGCAGGGGCTTCGCTTCTACTATATACAAGCTATACGTTTGCTTATTGACTACAGTGCACCGGCGTTAGCTCATCTCTTTCCTCAGAGCAGGCAAAGGGTGGAAGTCGTACAAAACCAGGCGATAAGAACTATGCTTGGGGCCCCCATCTGGACCAACACAGTGTGTCTCAGAACTGAGGTCCGGCTTCCTTCCCTGGCTGACAGAGTAAGATACATAAATTCCTGCAAAGTAGCCATGATTCTTCACTGGCAGCAAGGTACCCCACTAAGAGACAGATATTGACAACAATAACACACGATCCAACTCTCTTCACGGACTACTCTTGGATTCGTTCGTTTTGTGCTGCTGGGCGGAAGCTGCTGCCTATACAACTACTCCTTCAGAAGAGTTGTGACCTTCCTGTTGCTTGGTATCATCCAACACCTCCTTGGCGCCCATATCCAGCTGATGTTTGCATCATGCAGCTACCCATCTCTAAGCTTCTCTGTAGTCAAGTCACCCTCAGCAATCATGCTGAGATAAGCATGGCACTGGCAGTGGGACAGGAAGAAAGCAGCAGGTCACACACAAGGCTGGCGACTCCCTGACCACTGCACGATCCTTCAAGCTGAGCTGGTGGCGATTCATCAGGCATTGTCACATGCCCTACGATGTCGACTCCGACCTGTCATGCATGTTGATTCCACCTCTGCAATCAATGCCCTCTCCCATCCTTAACCACAATACAATGTTCTCCTCATCACATCGATCCTGAGCATTATGACAGCCTTAGAAGTTCAGGGTAACAGATCGATATTGAACTGGATCCCCAGCCATGTTGGCATTCGGGGAAATGAGGCGGCAGATGATGCAGCCAAGGCAGCAACAGACTATCCACATGTTGGGATTACTGTCCCCATCAGCCTACGACAGACCAAACTGGTGGCTGCCAGAGCAATGAAACTTATGGGGGAGGTCTTAGGTGATACCCCGTTTCAACAGTGGTACCAAGCAGCGACTCAGGGAGAACCCTCTCCATATGATAGAAGCTGGTCCAGAGCGCAGTGTACCGCCATCCATCGGTTTCGCTTGGGCTTTCCCACAGCCAAGATGATGGTAGACAAGGCTGAGGAGAAGATGTGCCAGTATTGCCAGCATAATGTCCAGCGCCCCCTAACACACTATCTTCTGGAGTGCTAAGTTACAGAGACACTCCGCAGGCAATTAGCACTGATATCCCCTCCCAAGAATGACTAAATTAATACATAGCATTAGAAATCTTCCGTACGAAGAAAGATTAAAGACTCTTAAACTACATTCACTTGTAAGACGAAGAATGAGGGGGGACATGATCGAAGTGTACAAGTGGAAGATGGGTATTAACAAATGGGATATAAATAAGGTCTTGAGGATATCTCTCCAAGAGAGAACCCACAATAATGGATTCAAATTGGACAAATTTAGATTTAGAAAGGATATAGGAAAGTATTTGTTTGGAAATAGGGTAGTTGATGAGTGGAACAGTGTACCTAGTTGGGTTATTGAGGCTGAAACCTTGGGTAGTTTCAAACATAGGTAGGATAGAAATGAGACACTTAAGCAACACATGGGAATTTTTATTGAAGAAACCTTTCACCACACAGTGGCTTCATCGGTCCAGTACAAAGTAGAAATGGGCAAGGAGAGGAGAAGTTTGAGGTAATCAGTCCCTCAGCCTGGAATCGATGTGTTCAGTCCATCACTCTTGTAGGAAGTGCAGCATAGGGCCAGAGAGGTGACTTATATACTGCAGTCAGATGAGTCGACGCAGGAGGATGCTAGATCACAGTGGGACCTGCCACTAGTGTAAGTAGGTCGTCGTCCTAAGGTTGGACAAGCGTTGACGTCTTTGTACCAAGATCCCATGATGTTGCAGTGTCTGACAGATGTGATGAATGGTTTTGAAAACCGACAAGTTGAAGAATTGAGACACTTATGCAACACATGGGAATCTTTATTGAAGAAACGTATCGCCACACAGTGGCTTCATCAGTCCATTACAAAGTAGAAATGGGTAAGGAGAGGAGAAGTTTCAGGTAATCAGACCCTCAACCTGGAATCGATGTGTTCACTCCATCACTCTTGTAGGAAGTGCAGCATAGGTTGTTGTTGTAGGTTTGCCGGTACTTCCGGCCCGGGTCTTCTCCAGATGGCGACCAGGCAGTGGCCTCCCTTCTTTCTTCTGTATTCTTTCTTGGGGCCATCCGGTTGGAAGGTGACTTCTTCTGTCTTCCGGTGACTCCCCAAGTGGGAAGTGTCTTCTCGTTTAGCACCTTCAGCAGCATAGGAGGGCGGAGGCAGCAATTACAGGGTTCGTTTTGGAGCCACACCCCAGCTTTAGCAGGCAGCAAAGTGCTGGGGAAACTTGTCTTCACGGTGATTGCTCATTGACAGTCCTGCTAGGTGAGGGAACCTTCTTCGGCAGCCCCATTCTGGAGAGTCCTGAATTTCTTCCTTGTGGTGTTGTCGAGTGCCACAAAGCGGTGACTTTTTGAGAGTAGGTTGATCAGGGATTCAGTGGTGAATGATCGAGTTGAGTCGCAGGTGAACTTGACTGTCCCATTGTGGAGGCGTTGAATAATTTCTGGATGGTACATTGCGTTCTCATTCTGGTTGGTTGTGTAGAAGTATACTCCAGGCAAGATCTGGACTTCTTGTAAAGGAGTGCCTGTGGTACGTAGGGATGCATCCCAAGGTTCTTGTGTTTTAACCTTCTTGGCTGTTGGCAGAGACGATTGAGGTGAGGCGTCTGATTTGTCCGTTGTGACGGAGGTGGAAGCAGGTGCTGGTGGACTCTCATTGGTGGAATTGGTCGGCGTCTCAGTGGTCTCTGATTGGTCCATCTCTGTGTCGGGAGGAAGGTGTGGTAGCGGTGGAGCAGCGGTATTGTTGGCGACATTTGCAGTGGATTTTATGATCTCTGTGGAAGGTGGAGATGCAAGGAATGTGAAACCAGGCATGTTGTTGAACTTGAAGAGCTCGATGATGGTGATGTTGAAGGAACCAAGTTCAGCTACATTCTGCACATAAGCATACACAATGCAGTAAAGAATCTTGATGGAGTCGCCAGCAAGAGCTGGCGAAGAAGTGGTAGATGCAGCTTGCGTGGTGACGTGTACTTAGCTCTGTGAAGACCTGTTTGTGTGCTCTCTGTGAAGACCTGCTTGTGTGCTCTCTGTGAATCTGAACCAGGATGCCCTCTCTTGAGCAACTTTACCAGCAGATGAAAGAAGAGCTTATGGTTGCTAAGCTTGACATACACCAATTAACGAAGGGAAACAAGAGGATTCGTAGCAATCCTCTTGTTGTGAGTCGCCAGGTTAAGAGGGGAACTTGGTCAGTGGCCTGGCAACATGGAACCAAGCTGAGGATCAAGAAGGCTGTTGGAGAGGCAAATACAACGAGGAACCAGAAGACTACTGTGGAAACTTCCAACCCATTTTCAGTGCTATGACGAATGTGGGTGTTCTACTGGGAATGTCACAACGAGCACCAAGGAAGCACAGGTAGACGTGAGTGAGACATCCCTTGAAACCACAACCAAGACCATTGAGAACGTCTTGACGAATTCCACAAGTGAAGAATGTGAGTCGACTACTGAGAACATCATGACGAACGATGCCAAGGAAGATAAAAACATTGTTGTTGTTGGGGATAGCCAGATTAGGCACATGGATAGGGCATTCTGCTTGAAGGATAGGAGTAGGAGACAGAGAGTGTTTTCCTAGGGCTGGGAAGAAGGATATTGTTAGCCATCTCGATGATATCATGAGAGGTAATGGGAGCAATCCTATTATCTGTCTCAGTGCTGGAGGTAACGATCTTGGCAGACGTAGGAGTGAGGACCTGATTAGCAGGTATAAGTCAGCAATAGAGATAATTAGGAAGTAGGATGGGAACCATGTCTTATGTGGTATTTTGCCAAGGAGAGGAGTTGGAAATGAATGGTTGTCCAGGGCAATTGGTGTCAATTGCTGGCTGGACAAATACTGTAAGGAAAATGCAGTAACATTCATTGACAACTGGGACTTCTTCTATGGCAGAAATGACATGTATCCCAGGGATGGGGTTCACTTATCTTGGTCTGGGGTGGGGGCACTGGCAACTGCAGTGGAGGGAGCTGTTAGAACTTTTGTGGAAAATATAAAGTATATTTTCCGAAAATAGTGTGTTGGTATGTAAATTAATAAAATATATTGTACTTAATAAAAATTATGTTATAAAAAATGGGAAGCCTGCTCCTGCGCAGACGGGACTCGCCATTGTTGTTTGAATTGAGGTACACAAACGTTAGTGAAATCGGAAGAGTTTTCGTAGCTCTAGAGGTAAAATTGGGCTGACACCTCTCAAATAGGAGCCGAAATTGTTGGATGTGCATTTCTGCATGATTTGAGATATCAGGCGACTGAACAAGACAGCTCCAGGAGCCTCAGGTAAGTCTGTTATGTTGCAACTCTGGCCAGTGTTATTTTCATGTATAGATAGAAGCTTTCTGAGTATGATACACCTTGATTTCCAGTCAAATTGGTGAGTGATTTTAAGATATTCTCCTTCTGTTATGTATATGTATATATATAATTCTTCATTAATTTAATATACAGTCCACCAATTTATATATTTACCAGAATTCCTGGTGTATATACATATTTCATTTGTAATTAATAGGTCTAGAGCAACTTGTGAAAATGTCAGTTGTAGGTATCGAAAGGGGACATTTTTTGTGACCTAGGTGTCCCAAATTCCTACTTGTCTATGTAACTCTGATAAATAATAATTATCTTTGTTATTTACTGGTATGTACATTATGAGTTACATACAGATAAATGTAATTTTCTACAATTAATTTGCCTGTTGGTCCATCGAACCAGATGTAATTAGTGAAGTCATTAATTAGTTAATTACTTAATAATTATACTAAGTGAAATAACAGAAGGAGGTGGATGTTAAGTTCACAAATTTACTTAATGTGTAGTGCATTATAATTACAATATTAATTTGGATAAGCCAGGTGTGGCTAAAGATTATATTGTGTATAATATTAATTTTGCTATGCCAAATTCTGGCAAGGATTTATATTAACTTGTATAATATTAATTTTGATAAGCCAAGTCTGGCTAAAGGATTATATTAATGTGTATAATGTTAATCTTGCTATGCCAAATTCTGGCAAAGATTTATATTAATTTGTATAATATTATTGTGATAAGACAATTCTGGGCAAGATTTATATCAGTATATGTGTAATTGATAAGCCAAGTGTAGCTAATTATATTAATGTGTATAATATTAATTTTTCTATGCCAAATTCTGGCAAGGATTTATATTAATTTGTATAATATTAATTTTGATAAGCCAAGTCTGACTAAAGGTTAGTATTAATGTACATTTAAATTTTATATTATAATTTTCTTACATGTGTAATTACTAAGCTCAAGTGTAGCTATCATTATTAATGTGTATTTAAAATTTATATTATAATTTTCTTACATGTAATTGCAAGTCATTTAAATTCTCCAGATCACACTTACAAAGGTTTACAGCAGTTTAGAGTTAAACTGGAGAACACTCTCAAAACTTTAAGTAATAAATATAATCTGAAGGAATCAAACTGGTTATTGAGTGCCATGGTACAGAATAAATTAAACTATAAAACACTTGAATGACTCTCGAACAAATATCACAAGGGTTATTTTGGTCTGGAGGAAATAAGGCTAGGTCTACAAGAATTAATTGTTCAGTTGCAGACCAGCCAACTAATTCATTTTAAAGATGCAACACATAATAACTCTGAGGTATCTGTCAAGTTTCACAAAGGGAAAAATTATCAAAATATTAATAATCAAAATTCATTTCCTAAAAAGAGTTGCACAGGTGCATATCAAGTAGCAGGAATCAGACATAATGATTCTCCACAAGGTAAGAAGAATAAGTACCCTCCTAAGGGTAGTCCAGTTAATAAGAAACCAGTCAAAGAAAAGAGAGATTGTCTTTTCTGCAAGGGTACTCATTTTTCTAAGAATTGCAATGCATACAATTCATTGAATGATAAAGTTGAAAGATTGGAGGAATTTGGCAGGTGTTTCAGATGTTTAGGTAATCACAATGTAAAGGATTGTCATGCCAAATTAAACAACTGTTATCAATGTCACAAAGGAAGACACCATATAGTCATGTGTAAAGGTCTATATGATAATGTTGATAATAATGATAATGTTGACAATCCTGACACAACAGTGGCTAATGTAAAAATTGCTGCTAATGTTAATAATGATGGTTTTGCTGAAGTAGCCTTACCTGTGTTACAGGTAAAAATTGATGATAAAAGGCATAAATAAAAAAATGTAACTGCATTAATGGACCAGGGATCACAGCGTACTTTCATAAAACGTAAATGTCTTGATGGTATGAAAGTACAGATGGGAGATCCCACAACTTTAAAATTATCTAGTTTTCTCTCGGATAAAAGGGCTCAATTGTATGACACTGTTTATGTAACTGTCAGGTTGGGCAATGAGAAAAAACGTGTTAATGCAGTAATTGTAGATAGACTTCCAGAGAAAATATCTACAGTAGGGCTTAGTAAAGCTACAGAAAGACTTTCACATAATGTAAATTTAGCACCTTCTGGTGTAAGTGATGATTCTGTAGGCCCAATAAATATTTTGATAGGTAGTGACTATTATGCCTCCTTTGTAAAGGGTATGGTATAGAAATGTGGTGTCAACCTTTTGAAGACTGCAGGAGGCCATGTAATGTATGGTAGGATCCCTCGTGATAATAATTCATGACTAGAGGAAACTACAAATACCATAACTGTGTGTCTTACTCATGAAATCGTGCCCCAGTATAATTATTTCACAGAGGATGGTGTTGAGCCAGTACATAAATTGTGGGAATTAGACAGCATTGGAATAAATGTAAATAAAGAAAGTCCAGACGATTCTTTTACTCTGGAACAGTACCTGAAAGATGTAAAATTTGAATCTGGACAATACTGGTACGACTTCCGTGGAGACTGAACCATCCAGAATTGCCCACTAATTACAGAATGGCATATGGAAAATTAAAGGCTCAGCTCTGCGAACTGAGTAAGACACCAGAATTGTTAACTGCCTCTAATGATATAAATGCTGAGCAGTTAATTAATAAATTTATAAAAGAGGTACTTCCTGAGCAAGCCAAAATTTATGATCACTATTTGCCACATCACGGAGTGAAGAAGGACTCTAAGACCACTCCTTTGAGGATTGTGTTTAATTGTAGTGCCAGGAGTAACAAAAATGTACCTAGTTTAAATGACTGTTTGATGACAAGTCCGTCGTTGACGGAAAAATTAGGAGATATCTTATTAAATTTCAGGATAAAGAATTATGCTTTTACGGCTGACATAAGTAAAGCTTTCCTAAGAGTGGGTTTGCAAGAGGCTGACCGGGATTGTACCCGCTTCTTATGACCTGAGAATCCTAGTGACCCACTTAGCCCTCTGAAAAACCTTTCGCTTTAGGAGCGTATTATTTGGTGCTCCATCCAGTCCGTTCCTACTTCAGGCGACGATAAATGCCCAACTTAAACATACGGGAAGTCCATTGAGTAAAGTAATGAGCAAGCAATTTTATGAGGACAATTTCCTGGGTGTAATGTAAACTGAAGAGGAGCTGTTAATGACTTATGAAGAGGCTAATAAAATAATGCAAAGTGCAAATATGCCTCTGAGGGAATGGAATAGTAATGCGTCCAAATTAAAGGACAAAATAAATAAAGATTACCCTAGAGATGAAGTGCCAAAATGTAGTAATGTACTGGGATTAACTTGGGATACTGAGAGAGATTTGTTAATGTTAAAACCTAATAATTACAGTATTCCCAATAAATTAACTAAGAGAGTTTTGCTTGCTGAAGTTTCCAAAAGTTTTGACCCACTAAGCTTAGTGTCACCCATTACTATAAGAGGGAAATTATTAATACAAGAAGCATGGAAGCTTAAATGTGCTTGGGATGAAACTCTACCTGAGGAATTCATTAACAGGTGGGATGAATTAATTGGCGATTATGAGAAAATTCTAATGTTGGAGTTCCCGTGCCATGTGGCCAATCCAAATGGGAAAAATGTACTCCACATTTTTTGTGATGCTTCAAAATTGGCATATGGAGCAGTTGCTTATCTTCAATGTAATAATGTTATTTCTCTTGTTATGTCTAAGGCTAAAGTGTCTCCAATTAAATCACGTACTTTACCTCAGTTAGAATTAACAGCCATTTATGTAGGTGTCAAATTAGCTAATTATATAAGAAATAATTTGCAGGAGATAAATATTAGTGACACTGTAATTTAGTCTGATAATGAGGTATCCTTACAATGGATTCGTAATGGAAACAATAAAATTGTGTACATACAAAACAGAGTCGCTGAAATTAATCAGATGCATATGTTAACATTTAATCATATACCTGGTGAGAAGAATCCAGCTGATTTCTTGCCTCTAGGTTTATCTTATTCTAAATTTGTAAATGCTGTATCATGGTTTAAAGGACCGAGCTGGTTGGTAAATAAAGCTAATTGGCCTGTACAAAAGGTGTACATTGCTCCTTTTGAAATTACTGTGACCACCGCTCCAACAGTTTGTCCTTCTTTAGCCATTGATATAAATAGGTATTCTTCTTTACCCAAACTAATCAATGTAACTAAATTGGTGTTTAAATTTCTAAACAAGATGAATATCTCATATAAGCTTTCACATCCTCTTGAATATTGGATAAAGAGGGTACAAGAAAAAATCAATAGAAATGAGATTAAATTGATAATGGAAAGAAAAATTGTGAAAGGTTCCATAATAGAGAAATTGGGACTGTATTTAGAGAACAATGTAATTAGGTGCAGAGGTAGGTTACAAAATGCTGAATTGGGTGATTATGCTAAACACCCTATCTTACTGCCAAAAACTAATCATCTAACAAATTTGATTGTTCTAAATGCCCATAAAAATGTAATGCATGGTGGGGTACAAGATACCTTAAATTGTATTAGGGAAACTTTCCGGATTCCTCAAGGACGGCAAAGTGTAAAAAGGGTGATTAAATCTTGTGTAATATGTCACCGTGTGGATGCCAAATCCTATATGTACCCAGGTCCTCCACCATTGCCAAATGAGCATGTACAATTAGTGAAACCATTTGATGTAACAAGTGTAGACTATAGTGGTCCAATAATTTTAACAGGTACTTCAGATGGTGTTCCACTGAAAGTGTATGTTTGTTTGTTCACCTGTAGTGTTACTAGGGCAGTTTATTTAGAAGTGGCACAGGACTTGTCTGCAGACCAGTTTATACAGCTGTTTCGAAAATTTGCAGCTAGGAGATCCTGTCCTTGATTGATGATTTCGGATAATGCCACAAATTTTGTAGCAGGTGCTCAACATTTGATTGAGTTAAATAATAGTAACGATGTTCAATCTCTGTTAAGCCAGCGAGGGTGTACCTGGAAATTTATTACTCCTAGAGCCCCTTGGCTGGGAGGGGGGCTGTACGAAAGACTTATAGGCACAGTGAAGCAGTGTCTCCGTAAAGTACTACACCGGAAGAAAATTAATTTAGAAGAATTCCGTGCAGTGTTAGTGGAGGCAGAAAATCGGATAAATAATAGGCCTCTCTCGTACATGAGTGATGCACCTGATACAGATGTATTAACACCTTCTCACCTAATATGTGGAAGGAAATTGGAAGCTGCCCCTGTCTATAGAGATAATCTGGAAGAAAGTGATGAAGATTAGAATGATGCGGCAGTGTTGTGTAATAAATTTAAAGTTTTAAATAAAGTAATTGATCATTGGTCTAATGTGTGGCATAAGGAATATCTTCTTACACTACGTGAACATTTTATGGTGCGACAGAGGCAGTAAATCGACAGATCATTCAACCAGGTGACATTGTGTTAATTGACACTGCACAACATCGAACATTGAGGCCTCTGGGCAAAGTATTGACATTGTACCCAGATACACAAGGTGTTGTCCGGAATGTCAAAGTGTTGTGTCGTGGCCAGGAAAGTTTACGCACAATTAATAAATTGATTCCCTTGGAATTAAATAACATTCAATCAAATGAAAATGAAAATCTAAGGGAAATTGACACGAGTGATATGGAAGGTAACGCTGACCAACTGATGCAGGAAGAGGAAATCGTAGTAAGACCTACTAGGAGAACAGCCACTCAAGCCAGAACCAGCAGGAATCGTCTCCTAAAGGAAGGAGTAATTAGAGTCGTTTAGCAACGAACTCCACCCTGCCACAGTGTGGAAAATATATAGTATATTTTCCGAAAATAGTGTATTGATATGTAAATTAATAAAATATATTGTATTTAATAAAAATTATATTATAAAAAATGGGAAGCCTGCGCCTGCGCAGACAGGACTCGCCATTGTTGTTTGAATTGAGGTACACAAACGTTAGTGAAATCGGAAGAGTTTTCGTAGCTCTAGAGGTAAAATTGGGCTGACACCTCTCAAATAGGAGCCGAAATTGTTGGATGTGCATTTCTGCATGACTTGAGATATCAGGCGACTGAACAAGACAGCTCCAGGAACCTCAGATAAGTCTGTTATGTTGTAGCTCTGGCCAGTGTTATTTTCATGTATAGACAGAGGTTTTCTGAGTATGATACACCTTGATTTCTAATCAAACTGGTGAGTAATTTTAAGATATTCTCCTTCTGTTATGTATATGTGTATATATATAATTCTTTACTAATTTAATATACAGTTCACAAATTTATATATTTACCAGAATTCCTGGTGTATATGCATATTTCATTTGTAATTAATAGGTTGAGAGCAACTTGTGGAAATGACAGTTGCAGGTATCGAAGGGGGACATTTTTTGTGGCCTAGGTGTCCCAAATTCCTACTTGTCTACGTAACTCTGATAAATAATAATTATCTTTGTTATTTACTGATATGTACATTGTGAGTTACATAGAGATAAATATAATTTTCCACAACTTTAAACTAGAAATAGTTAGTGGTATGGGTTTTTGCGGGAAAACAGTGAAGTCCCAGTGTAGTAATATGAGTACTAGGAGACCTAGTAATAGGCAAAATGAGGTGGATATTGGAAAGCCAGTGACACTAGGCGACAAGGACAGTAATAGGTTTAGTGGAAAAACAGAAATGAGCAGGAAGGGTAAAGAAAAAGGAGGATCTTTAAATGTACATTATGCTAATACCCGCAGTGCTAGGAATAAGATGGACGAGTTGAGATTAGTTGCTAGTGCAGGTAACATTGATGTATTTGCAATAACTGAGACGTGGTTTAATTCAAAAAGTCGGGACATGCCTGCAGAATGTGACATTCAGGGTTTTAAATTGTTCCAAGTAGATAGAAGTATCGGGAAGGGGGGTGGGGTGGCATTGTATGTCCGAGATCGCTTGAACTGTTGCATAAAAACGGGTATTAAGTCTGAAGTAACACATACAAAGTCTGTTTGGATAGAATTCTCAGAGGGGCGTGAAAAATTGGTATTAGGTGTAATATACCGTCCCCCAAACTTAGATAGTGACCAAGGGAGACTACCATGGTAGGGAATTGTTAAGGCCACTAGTCACAATAACGTAGTAATTCTAGGAGACTTTAACTTTAGTCATATTGATTGGAATTTCTTGACTGGGAATTTAGAATCAAACGACTTCTTAGAATTATCTCAGGATTGTTTTTTGAAGCAGTTTGTGACAGAGCCTACAAGGGGAAATAACCTTCTTGACTTGGTTTTGGCATACAAGGAAACCCTTGAAAATAATTTAGAAATTACAGAGCAACTCGGAACAAGCGATCACAAATCAATTACATTTAGCATTGAATGGAAGTATGATAGTAGGGGTAGTTCAGTAATACTCCCAGATTTTCGGTTAGCAGATTACAATGGGCTTAGAGAACACTTGTCATCCGTTGACTGGAGTAACGAAGAGAGCTATCAGTATGACCAAAGGACATTTATCCCATATAAGGAAATTAGATCGAATGGAGTTAGAGATAAGATAGGTCCTCTTAAAATAACTGTGGGCATCTCACTGACAAGGAGAATGAAATGTGCTCTATTCTTGATAATTATTTTCTCTTGGTTTTCACTCAGAAAGACACTGATAATATCCCAGAAATTAATTTTTGAAGTGGGCTTGAAGCTGATAAATTATGCAATATCACAGTCACTAGGGAAATGGTTATCAAACAGATAGACCGATTAAAGCAAAATAAATCCCTGGGCCCTGATGAACTTCTTTCAAGAGTTCTTAAAGAGCGTAAAATTGAACTCTGTGAACCTTTAACTAATATTTTTAATTTATCTCTTCAAACAGGTGTAGTGCCTGATATGTGGAAGATGGCTAATGTAATTCCTACTTTTAAAGCAGGGGACAAGTCGTTACCGTCAAATTACCGCCCAATAATCCTAACCTCACTAGTAGGGAAATTACTAGAGTCGATTATAGCTGATAATGTAAAAAGCCGCCTCGATAGGCATAATTTGATTAATGATACTCAACATGGTTTCACCAGGGGCCGTTCCTGCCTAACTAATATATTAACCTTCTTCAGCAAAGTTTTTGAGGCCGTGGATCAGGATAAAGAATTCGATATTGTTTGCTTAGATTTTAATATGGCTTTTGATAGAGTACCACATCAGATACTGTTGAACAAAGTGCCTGCTCATGGCATTGGGGGAAAAATGTTTTTTGAAGCAGTTTGTGACAGAACTTACAAGGGGTAATAACCTGCTTCACTTAGTTCTGGCAAACAATGAATCCCTTGTTAATAATCTAGAAATTTCAGAGGAACTGGGTGCTAGCGACCACAAATCAATTACATTTAGCATTGAATGGAAGTACGATAGTAGTGATAACTCAGTAACAGTCCCAGATTTTCGCGTAGCAGATTACGATGGGCTTAGAGAACACTTATCATCTGTTGACTGGGGTAACGAAGAGAGCTATCAATATGACAGTTTTCTGAACACTATACATGCTGCTCAAAGAACGTTTATCCCGTATAAAGAAATTAGATCAAATAGAAATGACCCAAAATGGATGAATAATAGGCTGAAATATCTACTAGGGCATAAGAAGGGAATTTATAGGCGTATCAAAAGAGGTGAGGGGATAAGATAAGGGGATAAGAAAAGCTAAAAGGGACTATGAAATTAAAGTTGCTAGAGGTTCTAAAACTAACTCAAAAAGTTTTTT